>NW_027271598.1:3887500-4071270 GCF_040938485.1 Diadema antillarum
CTAATGTCACAATGATTTATTTTTTCATCATGATCATTATAGCTGTCAATTACTTTTGTTGATCATCATATACCAATATGTCTTCCTCGCTACATTTTGTGCTAGAGGTAGGTTTTCAGTATTCCCTCAATGTTGTCTGTGTTGTTGCCACCCAGGATTGAGCACGGTACGAGGGTTCTGAGCTGCAGCAAGCGGTCAGCAGTGTACGGCCATCTGGCCAATCACCTGCCATGCACAAAGCTGACGCTGCAGAAGAGAGCCAAGAAGTTACAGCTGGGAGCTCAGGACAATCAGCTGAAGGAACCTCTACAGAGACTCAGGGAAGGTAATAGTGCTCCTTCCACATTTCTCATACACCCATTCTCGCATCTTCTTCTGCTGATGTTTGTGTGATGGTCAAGACTTGTTCCTTTGTCCTGATTTTCTGCTGACCTTTTGCAAAATCAGTCTGTGGTTGGCACTGGATGAATTGTGAGAATCATCAGTTGAGATCATGGAAGAAAAGTGAAAATGACTCTGTCATCATTTATGGTTATGTTTGAGTACTTACTGGAATGTACATCATAGTTAACAAGGAAATTCCATCCTGATTCTGTATAATGTTGCTTCAAATTGACCAATTTTCTTTTTTTTTCCAGAAATTTGTGTTTTATGTTTGAGTAATTATTGAATGTGCATCGCGGCTTAAAGGGGAATTCCATCTTGATATTATGTTGCTGCAAAATTGACCAATTTTCATTTTTCTGCAGAGTAGAATTTTTCTCAGACCTGTTCTTGGTGAAAATTAAGATTACTGGTAATACATTTTTGTGTGCCATCCTCGGTGGATAAGTTCTGTTTTCTCATATACATGAGATAAATATCAAAATGATGAAATTTTGTGTACAAAACAAATGGAGAGCTGCTCAACCTTTACATCACACAGAGTTGCCAATTTGTGTTCTCTGAACTTCCGAAATTTTAATTGATTTACAGTACTTCTCTGATATTTCTGTGTTCATTCAAAGCAACATAATATCAGGAATGAATTTCCCTTTAATGCCTGCAAATTGACTAGGTTAGGATGTAGTATGGGGTCAATCTATGTTCCTACTTAATTTCTAAGAATGTTTCTATTTGTCTTTTCCTAGCTGTTGCTGAAGTCCTGCCAGAGCAAGAAAGGCGTTACAAGTCCGAGGTTGAGGAGGCGATGCTAAACATGTAAGTGCTGGCTTAAGGGCCTATCTCATTGGCAGAGACTTCACAACTGCAGCGACTGATCAGTCACGGCAACTGGAGAGAGAGAGACCCCCCAATAAAAAAGACTTGCGCTCTCACCATGGCTAATCCAGAGTGATGTCTGAGACGTCTCCTGACAAGATGACAACCAATATTGCTTTCTTGTTGGATTGCCCCTGGAACCATCTTCCTCATGTGCTCCAGCATCAGCTGCTGCCTCAGCATCCACAAACTGTGTTGAAGCTGCTACAACTGCTTCATCCTCTCCTTCGTGCCCCTCCGGCCCCCCACTGCCCTTGGGTGGCCCGGTAGAGAGAATGTCCCCTGGCAAGACAAGGTGGTAGAGCCTCTTCCAGGGCAGCACAAGGAGCAGCAGCAGTAGCAGGAACATGTACCAATGTGAAGACCTTAACTGAGATGTATGTGTCTTGGATTAGGAGTGAAAATTGACTCCATGTCAACACGCGCTCAGTCGTGTGGTCTCTTGAATGGATCAGGCAGAATCACAGAGATGTTGCCACAACATCTCTTCAGTCTTCCTGGTCTCCAGCAACATCGTGGAGACGTGGCGGCAATGTCTCCCAAGGAGCAGACAAAATGCATCTCCATGGTGTTGCTGCAACTGATGGAGATGTTGCGGGATGTAGCAGAGATGTCTCTGAAACCTGCTAGAGAGTGGAAAAAGTTTCCAATCTCACGACTCCCTAGAGACCCAGCTTTTCTCCAGGAAGTGTCACCTAGACGTCTCTGCAAATAGCAGAGGCTTGAGATGCCCCCGTGTCGCCACTTAGTCTCCGGGCCAATATTATGAGATGCCCACTTTATGACAAGGGCCAGTTCTTCCTCTTGCTTTTGTTACCACTGAAGCTTCCACTTTTTGAAGCATGATGCAAGTGACATGCTTGTACTGGAGTTCATAAAACTTTGTGAAAATGTCCGAAATTATTTTCCCATCACTAATGAACATTTACCACCAGTCAGATGTGTTTGTATGATATGTTTAGCAAGTTTTCCATTGTATCATGTAGTCTTTTTTTTTATGTCAAGGGATGATTTCGCCTTTTTGATCAAGTGTACAATAGTAAAAATGGAATAAATACCAGATTAGTAAAATGGTACATTCCATATATAATCTAGGAATGGCAAGGATCCATACAGTTTGCCCAAGTTATTTTTTGAGAGATTGTGCCTGTGGCAGGATTTCTGACCAGAATTGCTTACTTGTCTTTCCTTCGCAGGGTTCAAGGACCTGATGGCAAGTTGATAGAGCAGAAACCACCAAAGAAGAAATTTGTCTGGGATGACAGGCTGAGGTAGGTCATACATTAAAAACAAAGTACCCTCCTGCATTGTGGAGGTTGATGTGATTGAGTGCCGTACTGTGCAGACAAATCTAGAAAAGCCACACTGTCGACACACAATGAAAGAATTTCCCTCTTGTGTTCACCCCTCTTAATGCATGTGTAAGTCTTCAAAGGATGAAGGATGAAGGATATCACTCTGTGAAATTGTCTATTCATACCTTTCACTGCCTGGAAAAAAAAATATTGATACTCTTCACTCAGCTTAGTCTTTATTTCTCTTCATTAAATGAGGTGTAGAAAAGAAATTTTTCTTTTCTGTGCTATTGTGACGGACCAAATGTGTCCACTCAATGGCCTACAAGCATAACACCAAACATTCACAAAATTTACCTTACGCCTGGTTCAAACGCTTGAAGAGAAGGTGTAAAGGAAGACACAAAACAATGACTTTCATTTAAATTTACAGAGAAAAGGGTGGATTTGTTTATTCACACATTTACGATGTTTCCACCGACAAATCAATGGACATAAAACAAAGAAAACCAACACAGCACCACTGCGTGCACGTCACTGAGAGTACATGTAGATGTCCTATACCAGGTGAAAAGAGTATAAGGAAAATAACATATGAATGTCATGATTATACCAGGTGAAAAGAGTATAAGGAAAATAATATAGGAATGTCACGATGATGAAAGACGCATTACTGAACAGATCTCAATACTGAATTACAACGTTTTCAATGAAATGCATTGCTTGAAAACCAAGCATAATGCTGCTGTACATGCTATATTTACATAGAATGTGGAGGGAGGAATGAATTCATTCCTGTGAATACAATTAACAAACTAATTAAGGTGAAATACAGCACATCAATATAAGAATTGTCTTCTAGTTGAATTAATCTGCGGAAACGACTGTGCATCGAATGAATACAGTGCAATTGCAAACGTCAAAACATTATAACTACTAAACATATCTCACTAAAACGCTGTGAGACCCCCCTTTTTTTTGTGTACATTTAGCTAGAAAAGTTACCACAATCATATCTTGACATGTTGTGAAATACTAAAACACATATTATATTTACAGTGAAGCAGGTGGGATAAAATATCAACAAATTACCTTCAATGGATATACATCCAGACAGGCAGTATCCACGAGACTTGGAAGTCAATTTACAAGGATATGCTATAAAAGAAAACGAATGACATCTTTGTGATTCTTGGGAGCAACTACTATATTATTATGTTACAATATAGAAAATGTGTGATCGATATGATAAACGACTGCATATCCCTCCTCTGCATTATTTACACAGCACTAATAATACACTACAAGGTGTATCATACGAAGCTCGGATTAATCCATGCGCCTAATATAATACGCAAATGGTTAATACAAGGAAATAGATACAGAACACAAGTGACCTAATTGACATTCTAAGCTAAACCTGCGACTACTATATTAAGGAGAGATATTCCCCCAAATACTCTACTCAATGATTATCAAATAATGTACAGGAGAACAACTACAAGTATGTACAGGAGGCACTCTGTATAATATTCGGTATATATACCAATAGAGAGTAAAGTATCATATACACTTGTGACAGTTACTCACGATTCGAGTCCTTGGAACTGAGAATATCTTAGAAAACAACCCTCGCATTGATAAAATCCTTTGCCAATACTAAAGATATATTCATAACATATAGATGTCTTGTGGCACATAAAGTAAGTAGAGTTTAGAGATGGTAATTGTACAAAACTTACAGTTCTCTGGTAGAAAGCTGCATGTCTCCCACAATCGAGGCAGGTGGAGAGTTTTAAGACAGGCTGCTTCTCTTAGTGAGTATGTGGCGTGGAATGAATGCTCAGATGAGGGGGGCAGGCTAGTCTTTGTTTCACTTCGGACCCCATACAGGTCAATGAACACTTAAATTAGATGAAGGGGACTAGCTGGTCTTTGTTTCACCTATGAGTATCCAGGCCTAATGCCATAGATACACAAGGCAATCCTGTGTGATGGGGGGGTTTATTGTTCCCCCTTCCTGCCTTGACTCTTTTATTGCTTCCTGCCTATGCCCCAGTGTATATTACTGTGTGGGTAAATGTGCTACAGTGTAAGGGTACAAAATGCAACACTGCATAAAACCATAGTAGAGCAATTTAGGTAATGTCTGAATCCAACATAGAGATATATCTTGATACATGTACATACTTAATCAATACTAATAAATCAGTTGTTAATATTGTCCTCTCACACTATGGTGATCATTGTTCTAAATATTCTCTCAGTGTGTGTTTGTGTTACACCATTTTATGGCAATATAAACAATTTGTTTTTCAAATTAGTGATTCTTGCATCAAGTTGTTCTCATTGCAACTAAATCGACATTTGTCAGTCAGCTGCAATGAGAAGAACGTGATGCCAGAATCATTTATTTGAATAAGTGCGTAGTACCCACTGCTTTAAAGGATTGGAACCATCACTGGCTATTGGGCAAAGATGTGATATTCTACTGGACATGATGCCAGTCTAGCAACCAGAAGATGATTGGTTCGAGTCCACCCCAAGTGTGTATGCCCATGGGTGACACATCATTTGCTCTTGTGACAATAGCTCCGGTCTTATTTTCCCCTATGACTTCGGGTTAAGTTGTGATAGGGTTTGAGGTTTAGTTTGATGTGAGGATTAGGATAAGGGTTAGGGTTATGTTTGTGGGTAAAATTTATGTTTGGCTTAGTGTGAAGATACTCCATGGGAGCAATTGTCGCAGGAGCTAATGTCATGGAACTATGCCCATGATTTTTATCACGTGGCTACTACAAAACTCTGAATGACTGATGATTATTTTCATTGATGTCAGGCAGTTCGTCAATTAGTTGCAATATTGTTCTTTTATTGATCATTAAAGAACATAACCCACACGGCGTTTGTTTTTTTGTCATGTTTTCTCCCACCTCTAAACAACACGTCTGCCATGAACCAGGAAGCTGCTGTGTGATGTTGTTCTGGTGAAGGTGAAGACATTTGAGATCAGCAAGTCTCGTACCCAGTCTCTTGAGGAGTACCTCAAGGCCTTCCTGGAGTCAGAGGTCAAGGGTCTATGGCCCAAGGATTGGATCCAAACAAGGTAGGGTCAACTCCTGCCAACAGTGACAAAGCTTAGTACCCTGAAAGGGATCTGGGACAGAGTTCATGGGCATCAGTTAGATACTTCGGAGGACCACTGTCTGTAGGAGAATCCTTCCTGCAGTGTTTGTTGTTGTTGATGTTGTTCCAGAGTGTGAGTCAGATATCAGACAATTTAAATTGTTAGACTATTCATTTAGACTATTCATGTCAGTACAAATCGACCAGTATCTGGATATGTTTCCATTGATAGAATGGTGTGTGAGACATACTAAAAGATTTCCGACGGAAGTTGTCAGCCTTCCTATTGCAGGGATTCTGTATGTTACTGCCACTCCAGAATGCATGCCTGCCAACTATTCCCATTTTTCATGATAGAAGAAGCTTCATTCAACCTCGTATTTGTATTCGTGTGAAAATCTGCTATCTGTGATGTGTGGAAGATAGATAGAAAATCCTACTTTTGCAATACTTTCACCCATATATTTTCTATTTGATGGAATATCAGGGTTGTTGGTATGCAAAATGTCATATAATGTGGATTGGTCATTTTCTTCATGAGTTTTGCCGAGAGGATGTACAATGTACGTCAACAGTTCATATCTTTTCTTGTGTTTTTTGCCCTGTCAATCTCCAGAAACCTATTCAAAGAAAGCCGAGAAGTTCATAACCAGGTGACCTCCAATGCAGCCAGGCAGCGTAAAATTATGTCTGGTGGTCCGAGGAAATTACTCGTCAGTAAGAAAGCCGGGGAGGAGGGGGAGGGGTCAAGCATGAACCCCGCCCCCTCCACCTCGGAAACTGTCCCGGCAGAGGATGAACCTTCCAGCTCCCAACCCATTAGCAAGATGGTAGGCAGTCCCATCACCGCCAAGCACCTGGAGGATGTGCCAACGTTGCTGGACTATGTGGGTAGTGGCGAGGACTCCATGGAAGCCATCCCCAGCGCTCACCAGAAGGAGGCAGAGTGGGGGGTGTCATCCTCCGACAGCAACCAGGAGGTGTCTCCGAGCACCGGCGCTGGTCAAGGTGGCAATGTGGCTGGTGCCAATGCAAGTGCAAGCGGTATTACTACCACAGGGGAAAGCAACTTGAGCAGTCAGCATGATATTCCGGATCCGGGCTCCTCCCCCTTGCAACCTCTAGACCCAGAGTTCCTGGTGAGCCAGCTGCTATCCAAGCAACTGGTGACAGATTTGCATGCTGGTGATTCCACGAGTGAAACTGGTACACCAGTTCCTCCAGGAGGTCCGCTTGGAAGCCTCAACCAGACAGTTATGAACAGGACTAGTGACGTGAGTGGTGGCTTGCTAGGACAGGTGGACTTGACACCAAAGGGTGGGCAAGGGTTGGGGAAGAAGACAGTCAAACCAGGTGGAGAGCCATTCTCAAAGCAACTAAGTACAGACTTTGATCCCAGCCAGCAGCCCTATGCTGCCAAGTTGTCGGCAATTAGTAACGCACATACCATGAGAACTCTACACAATCAAGAGCCTGGCTTGCAGGCTAAGGATGTGACATCGTCTGGTATGGTGGGGACAGGTAAGATCCGTCCTATGGGTGGCAGTGTGCCCACGAGAGACATACCCGTATCACAGCCAGTGATCAGACTAATGAGGGACATGACTATTGAGAAAATGACGGCCCAGTCGAGCAGCCGGGTAAAACTCCAGACTGTGCAGCAGAAAGGTGGGACGACAAGTTCTGTTGCAAAGAAACAGAGTGTACCAGGTGGTGGTCATGCGAAGGCCTACTCCCAGTCTGCTAGCAATACTCCGATACAGGGTAGATCAGGTGTGACAAGTTCACGGATGAATGTGGGCGGGGCCATGGACCCAACGTCGCTACCTCAAATGTCGAGCCAGCAGGTCTCCCCCGGCAACGGCAACATCCGTGTGTCTCCATCATCACAATCTACCTCTCTCCACACTTCATACATCACTGCTGCTGCCCAGCAGAGGTCGCAAGGCTTGCACGGCGGGAGCTCCGCCTTCAAGGCGCCCTCACACAGCATGCCCGGCCAGTCCGCGACAACCCTCTCACCCACATCGCCATCGGCAGCCCACAGCTACTCGCCGACATCGCAGCAGTACCCTCCCCACCAACAATACAGCCCCGGCCACACTTCTTCCATGGCAGCCTACTCTACGTCACCCTCCTACCAGGCCATGGGGAGCTATGGCCAGATGCCTCTCAGTGACATGACGGCAAGGCAGAGCTCTGGGGGTGGAAACTACACCAACAGCTTCCCAATGCCGAAAGTGCAGAGCCCGGCCCAGGCTGGGGTACCCCAGAGCCCAGGGGACGCTGTTATCACAGGCCCCGCTGCTGGGACATACTTCCATACTCAATCAGCAGGTGAGACAGAAAGAGAAATGAATTAAAAAAAACACAACTTTGGTATGAGAAATAAACGCCTTTTCTCCAAGAGTCGAGATTGTTCTTTTAACTGTTAATTGTTTACTATTACATAAGGGGAGATTTCAGCCAGGGACATATTCTGAAACAAGGTTTTGCAAATAATTTTGGAGCTAAAGAATGTACTGCTTTCCATGTATGGAGCAGAATTTTAAATTCTGTCCTTTTGGACACTGGTAGCCTTTTAAGAACTGGGGTAATGCTGGAGAAGCGAGACGTTCCACTGAGGACCTGAGCAGCAGAGTTTTGAGCATGCTGTAGTTTTGCAGTTGGAAATTAAGTATGTCTCAAATATGAGATCAAACTTTCAATTCTGTTTGTTATTGAACAAAAAAAACCCCAAAAGGACATTGAAATGCTTGAATGCTTTGATGACTTCTAGTATCCATCATACGAGATGGTATGATTTGTTATTCAAAGGCCTACAGTATGGTCCCCTAAAGTGATATGCAGTAATCTACCATTGTCCAGTGCTTTATAATGTTCTGAAAATTAAAAGGACTTGTCCTGTTTTGCTGATGAATGTGAGACATTTTTGTCTCTTGATAAGCTGTATGTCCTCCAGCAAGATATTGGAAACTAACAGGGATCTAGCTGACAGCTGACTTGTGCTTTTCCCACACTCTGCAAAATTTCCAATTCCTTTTATCTGTGAAAGAAGTAAAAGTTATATAGTTTTGTTAAGTGCGATGAATATTTAACAGTTAGATAATTTTTGCTGTACAAATGTTTTAACAAAAGTGTGTGTGTGATTCTCTCCGTTCTCTCCTGTCATCTCCTACCCCCTCATAAACTTGTTTTAAACAATTGACAAACAATCCATCTTTATTTTTAATGCCACACCTTCTATCCCAACCCCTTCCCGTACCCCATTACCCCATTTCAGGGGGTATGCTGCCAACCATGCAGACCACCCCTACCCACTCCCACCCACTCCCTCCCGAGGCCCTAGACCTCCTTTGTACCCACCAGGCATTTACAGGTAATAATATCAAAGCGTTTGGGAGATTCAACCACAATTTATTCAGTGATGCATGCCTTTCCAAAGTAGCTCTAGAAAGATTTATATGTGCATGCATGGACTCTTGTGCACTTGCACGCTCATTTTTGTCACCATTTTCATGTAGCTTCAACTATTATTGGACCTTTGTGGGTTTATCATCTTGAATCAAGTTCAACCTTCTGTGACACGTTGTGGTTTGGTTGTAGTTAGTGTCCATTCATTTGCTTGAAAGCCGCAAAGATATCTGCCATAACCAACTCTTGTTAAAATATCACTGGTGATAATGGAATTTTGACATTGTTGAATAAGGGCTGATACTTTCTCTTTTTTTTTATGTTCATTGGAAGAGGAAGAAAATATTACTCAGAGATTTTATATGAAGACGCCACATCTTGGCTTCACTGCGCTATTATTATTATTATTACCTCTGCCAAGCAGGTGATGTTTCTATCAGCATTGATTTGTTTGCTTGTCTGTTTGCAAAATAACTCAAAAAGTTGCAAACAGATTTGGATGAAACTTGCAGGAAAAGTTGATAATGACAGAAGGAAAAGATGATTACATTTTGAAAGTGATCCACAAATTTTTATAAATTTCATGCAGGAAGCTGATGAGGTAAACAAAGGCTTCTTTATCATTGGGAAATTGCGATTTTCAGCATGCATTGTATGGGTGTAAATGAGCTTACTTGACTGAGGCCTGCACTCTCTGAGTGCTTTTGTAGTTTTCATTTTTAATGCAGTTGGTTATTGCAGCATCTGTATGCACTCATCTACAAATGTATATCGTACCCATCATCCCCAAAGTAGACTCGGTCTGTGTAATACGAGAGACAACATTCTATTTTTGATTGCCTGCTGAGTTCCACGTACAGATGGTTCACGTTTGAGTTAGATGTCACAAGGTCATTGGAAGTGAGGAAAAATATTGTTCACAGTCACAGAGTCACTCAGCAGCCCTCATAAACATCTCATTCGTTATGCATCCACCATTTGTCACTCAGTACATGCAGCTATCTGCTACTTCCCTCATGCTGATTTGATCATCCGTATCACATCAGAAAGCATTACTTTTTCTACTTCTTTTGTTTTTGTACGTTTGATTGCTGGAACATGCGCATGTATAGACTGAGGCAGTATTTGCTGTATAATTATAAAGTGCTGTTAATTAGATCATCTCAGATGGGTCAGCATGAAAATTCCACTGTCCTTTGCCCTTTCTGCAAATTGCACAAACTCATTTATCTATTTGTCTTCACCTCAGTAATGCACAGATAGTTTGGGTGTTTTTTTCCCCAGACTTGCCAGAAATCATTCCACAGCACATGGAATACACAAGGCAGTCGTTGGTCATGTGACTGTCCCTATGGTGGCCAAAAGATTGAAATAAAAAGACAATGATTGAGCAAATTTTGACATGATATTCTGTCTTGATCTCACTTTCAGTCAGCCATAGCCTACAAGGCCCGGGGTCAAATCTCCATACCCCACCGTCATATTATTATATGAGCTGATTTTCGGTTCACTTCTAAATCCCCATCCCTGAGAGCTAAGGTTTTGAACGTTGTGGAAGTTTCTTGATGGGTAACGAAGCATGTTTTTGAGATGTGCATTGTTCAATGGGCCTGTCATTGTGCACAGGGAAAGGTACTTGCTTATAACACTAGTTTTCAGATTTGAGTGAAATGATGTAAGTGTATTATCATACTCTCTGTTTTTGGGTCAAATTCTTTATATGCCTATTATTTTTAGCCAGATTTAGTGAATTGTCAGGAAGTCAGTGATTGTTCAAAATGGAGCAAATATCTACTGTCACTTACACAATTTGTGTTCCTTGACATGAGAGATCAGTAGTGACGTGAAAGTTGTGGCCAGTTAAATGTTAGTATTCTTTGAACACAGCGTGTAGTGGTTGCCTTGAAATACTCACCCTCTCTCTCATGGACGTTGCCATGGAGTTGGTGATGCTTTCCAACTTTTCTCTGACTTTCTCTGACCTTCTGATTAAGTGTACTCTTTCTGTGCATGTGAAACTTTGTCTTCCAGAGTCCTCTGCTAGAAGCAGAAAAGTCCTTGTCTTTTAGTCTTTTCATCATTGTTACACAGTATAATTATCAGATGAACTGAAAAGAAATGATAGTGAATCACACTGCATTGTTGGTTCGATTTTCTTTTATTTTGTTTTTTCTTCTTTCTTTTTTTTAAACTGGAATTTGTATTTATTCTTATTTGTCATGTATTCACATTTCAGTGAACATCTACAAGTATTAATCCACCTACCCTGATGAAGTTCCCCAACTAAATGAATACTTCTAGTTCCATTAATTAGGCTCTGAATGTTTGTTTGTCTTTTTCAAATGATAGATTATTGCCTTCCCATTGTAAACAGATTTCTTTTCCCTTGTGTGGTGCTTTTACTCAATGGAAGTTGAGTTTTGGCTGGACAAGTTCCCCTCCCCAGCTCCAAATAGAATGCATGTAAGGTTGAGTCAGATCTAGTATATATAGAGAGTTGAGTTAGATCTGGTGTATAGTATGTAGAGTTGAGTTAGAACTGGTTCATGCATCTGTAAATAGTCATATCGCATATATTTGCATGAAGAAGCAATCTGTTGCATGGACTTGATAGATTGGTATCAGCCTGACTTGAAATTCATCCCTTGCTAAGTATTCAGAGTCCAGTGACTTCACCCATCTATAGTTGTATGGAATGCATGATAGAATCACTCCATAGAACCGGTCCTTGTGTCCCCATCTTGTTCTCATTAGATTACTGTGACATTCCTATTGTGCACGTCATGATTGTGATTCCTGGCATTAGATGTATTTTTTCCCCCTTACACAACAATTTATCTATCATATTGTAAAGTCTTATACTCAGCATGAGGCTTGTGTTTCACTTTATCCTTTCTTTCCAATATGATTGATAGTTTCACTTGTAGATTGCATTTGATATCTGAATATTTTGTTTCAGACTTTATCGTAAACTACCCACAGGGTGTATTGAGCAGTGAGAAATTAGACAAAAGTTCCATGGATTTGTTTTGCGATCAGTAACTCTGTGTGTGCATCAAGTTCCAATTGGCACAGAAAACCACTTAAATTGTACGCACTGTCCAAAGTCCCTGGCACAGTACAGTACTGGTTGAGGTAAGGATTCATGTTTTGAACATTCCTGAGTGAGATAATGAGAAACCTCTTATGAAATATGAAAGGGCATGTAATTTTAAGAAGGATTCAACATTTATTTGATGAAAATTGGTTTTCAAATGGCTGAGATGTCCAAAAAAGTGATAATGATGAAAGGCAACAGGCCACGTCTTTTATTAGGATCTCTTTGTTTCACCTCGTTCTTAGATATCTCAGCCATTTCAAAACCGATTTTCATCAAATAAACTTTTGATACCCCTTACAATTGCATGCTCTTTGACATCCCATAGAGTGGTTTCTGAATATCTCGCAAAACGTTAAAAGCTAAACCCTCTCCTCAACCAGAACTGTACACACCCTTTAACAACTGTGTCATTTCAGTTGCATGTTTACACACAGGTGAAAGTTGGAAGGCAAAAATGAAGTGATTAAGACATCTCGCACACTCAACAAGCCATGATTTGTTGATTTCTGTTCATGCCTCACAAATCTTCCTTCTGTAGTTGATCTCTATCACGAGTTTGGCATTGCAAATTTCTGACAGTAGAGACTTGGCTTACAATACAAATTTTACACAGATAATATAGACTCTGCAGACGAAAAAGAATAGTGGAACCATGGCTGAGCCAAGAGCTTCATGTGGTTATGACCCGGCCCACAAGTCTAAGATAGGCATGCCCAGTGTGGAGGTTCATAGTGCTTTGTTTTTAGCCAGCTATCTATTTATTTTTATTTTTCCGTGTGTGAGCAGTGGTAAATAAAATCTATTTTTCCATCGAGGTTCAAAAGCTGTTGACTCCTGTGTGTGAATATAGCTAATATCCTTGTGGAAAATACATATGATGTAGATAATGCATAGTACTGAGTATATTGGAGCCATGCAGTGCACTTGTAAGGTATCTACATTGGTGCGAAAATGCTTTTGCTATATGTACCCCCTGTGTTTATGCATCATTGTTACTACCTGTGTAGTCAGCTACTACATCACTTCAGTTTAATGGACTTAAAGCTATGTACTAATCTATTTCCAAAACAGGTCTACTGTGCAAAACTATTCACTGAGCTCCAAGTTATCATAGTCCTATAGTCTTCATATTAGTCAATACATTAAAAAGTATCATTTAATTCTACATTTAGAGGGGCACGTGTATGAGGTTGTTGTTAGATTATGCGACTATTAATATGATATTTTGGTATGCCCACTACCATGTAGGGTGTTTGAAGCTGATGCTTTTTTTCATGCAAACCAACCTAAGGTTTTTCAGGATGAGGAAAATGCATACCTGGTAATTGATGCGTGAGAAACCGCGCATGGGTAAACATGATAAATATCAATAGCTCCGTGTTGAGACCTTCACCTGTGCTTCCTATCAAACGTTAGGTGTGTGCACAAGCCAGAATACTGCATTCGTTTCTGCCGTTGATTCTCTACCCAGGGGCCTCTCTTTTTACAAGGGTTGGACGATATGCCATCAGAAAGTGAAATACATAACCCATCTGTTTTTTCCTTTTCTTTTCGCAAATCACTGGAGTCACTTTCTATCTGTTTATTATTTACTGTATCATCTTTCCGCGATATTGCTGCCATGCTGCTATTTGTGTATGCATGTATGCAGTTACTGTTCATACATATTCATATTTTTAAATGATTTTTATTGTGCCGATTTGCAGTCAAAGTAAAAGTTTGATTAAAGGCCATGCGGGATAATAACACATTTGGATCAACCGTGGTAATCTTGGGTTGCCACAATAAAAGATTACTACACACAGTGGTACGTGGGATATGTTAACAAGGGTGACACGACATTTGTTCCTGCAGCAGTTGCTCTGGTCTTATTTTCTCTGAGGACTTAGGGTAAGAGTTGTGATTGGGTTTTAGGTTTAGAGTGAAGTGAGGATTAGGATTAGGGTTATGTTTATGTGTGAGGGTAGACATTATGTTTGGCACATGCAGATATTTCATGGGAGCAATTGTCGCAGGAGCAAATGTTATGGAACCATTAGCAAGGGCTGCAAGCAGGAAGCTGTTGTAAACAGGTGAATGCTAGCACTCTTTCTACTGTGCATGACATTTGCTCATACATTTTACACTCACCAGTAGCCAAGCCCAATGACAAGTAGAATCTCATCATATTTTCATTGTATGCAACAGCAACACAGTTCAATAAGCTGTAGGTATAGTTTGCCACTTGTCATACCCTTTATCAGGCACATTAGACATGCACCATTTTCTTTTGTTCGTGATAGTCTTGTTCCTGTTAATTTGCATCATCTCATCTTTTTGATTATCCTCTGTATGACGATATCCTGCTGTATATTTCCTGCCCATGCAACCCCCTACATCGTTTGTTCACTGCTTCCATTCTATCTCTTTTGCCCGTATCTCTCTTCTCCCTCACAGACCCCAGATATGTTGGTGACGCCTCTTCCAGCCAGCACCGCATCCACTGATTCAACCCCCTGCCTCCCTCGTGCTTCATCTCCTGTGCAGGAGTACGGTTGGAAGTGTTGGCCTTTCTCTGAAGGTGACCTTTTGCTATCCTGGGCCTCAGTCAATGCAAACCACTCTCGTACAATGAAGAAGCTGGCTGCCATACCTTACTGATGATACATGAAAAGATTTATTTATTCATTTTTTTTTTTATTGGTTGGCATTACTGTACTTATCACTCTTTCTATTTCAGTTTATACTCATATATTTGCTATCTGTTGATCACTTCACTGAATTCTATCTGTGAGACACCACTGTACTTGTGGGTCCCCGCCCGCAGACTGTTGGCGATTTTAGTGCGGACAGGGAACGGGAAGCTCATCGCATCAGCTCCTTAATGCAGAAGTTCATCCTTCCGACCATATCCCACGTGTTACCTCTGCTAAAGTGGGTGCGCCAGTGTTTTTAGCTGAGCAGCAGGACACGCCCACTTTGAAAGGCAGCCAAGATTTGTGCTTGCTGTGGGTGGAAGGAGTGATCGCAGTGCTTCTCACAGACTAACTGATGAACAAACAAACAAACATGCTGCAAACAGACATACCAAAACTGTCTCACGCCGATCACGCACTTCCCATGGAGACTCCTATGATTGTCTGCCAAAAGACATACTCTAGTAACAGATACTGCATACAGGACCTTTCAATGCAGACTACTACTGCCAGTGCGTTGTTCCAGATGTACCGATTCGAATAACATCAGTATTTTGTCTACTTGTGTGTGTAATTGGCAATTGCAATAGCCTTTAAATGTGGACCATCACAACGAGAACGTGCCAGTGGGCACACACAAACCTTGGCCTCAACACTAATTCACTCAGTGAATGGGAGTGGTAGGCTGTGACCCTCGACAGTGCATATTTATTATGTTGTATTGTGAAGTGGATACATGCAGAAGCAGTAGAGGTGGTCCTTTGATACCTATTGCGAGCGCATGGAATGCTTAGTACATGGAGACAGTGGTCTTGTGTAAGAAGTATGGCCTTCAGGTCGTTGGTCCACCAATGGGTGCATTGACGAAGAGGATAGGCCCATACACTATCAAAGACCCTTCTGACTAGTGTATGTGTGTGTGTGTGTGTGTGTGTGTGTGTGTCTGCTTGTATGTATGTGTATATGTGAGCAATTGTAGATGCCTTCAAACTAGGACTGTTGTGAGATTTCAGGCTAATTGCTAAATTCTGTTTACCGTAAACACGGAAAAGTTCACAATGTACAGTGGCAGATCTACGGGGGGAGGGGTTAGCTGGTTTAAACCCCTCTTTAGGCTGCCAAGTACAAACATGATGTGCACATAAAAAAAGTTGTTATCATGCACTGCTTTTTATGATCTCCATTGTGTTAGGAGATACCAGGAAAACATCACTTATGGGGGTTCAAAATTGCAACAATCCACTCGACCCTACATGTCATGGTCGTTGGGTCAACCCCCCCCCCCCCCCCCCCTTAGCAAAAAGCTTGATCTGCTCTGTGTGCACAACTGAAGCATGGAAATACTGCATTTACTTTTGTTGTCCACATAAATTTATACTGTCACTGGAAAAGCCTTAACAGTTAGAGAAAAGAAAAGCTCACGAAAAATTATGTCTAACAAGACCAAACATGAAAGACCCATCATGCATACATTTCCACTGTGAGAGTAGGTTCTTTATTGGTGAGCTGGTTGCCATTTATATGGAGGCCCAGCACACTTGTGTGGGTGCATAGAGCAAGTTCACACTCGTGGCAAGCAAAGATTTCAAAGAGTTCAAGTTGGACATGCATATTGTAGAGGGACAGGGGTTTCTTTGGTTTTGGTATTAATGCATTAAGGTCACCATTGCAAAGCCAATTTGATCTATTAGTCAGTTGTACAGCAAAGAAAAGATGAAAGATCAGTACATTAGCCTAGAAGTCCTGGTTTAAAAAAAAAAGAAGTTTTCTACTGTTGTTTAGTGTGAGAGTGGTGTCTGCATACACATGCAAGATAGAAGTATTATCAGTTTCCGGGCATTTTGCAAGATTCTCTTCCCGTTGTTCATGATTCAAATTCCAGATGGTGTGTAGCTACCTGTTCCTTAGACGTAAGGATAGATTTTTGTGCCATAACAGAGTTTACAGGAACACAAACAAAATCAAGCTCAAAGAATCTATGCTGTTAAAGTGTTTCATACAAAATCTCTACCATTAAGATACCATCTTTGTTTTGTTTCTATTTTTTTCAAGTCAGAGACATCTTGTTTTTGTAGTTTTAAATTTTGTCATACATAGGGCAAGTCTTCCTCTGCCTCAAAAGCTTTAAAAGAATCTTTACAAACAGAAAGAAAAGGGCAGATTATCAACACTTGCACATTCTGATGTGTACTGCTTTTGTGCTGGGGATGCAGCATAACAAATTGCAAGAAGTTATTTTTTTATATCAATTTTTTTTTTTGTCTGTTTGTTTGCTTTCATATTTTCTCCATTGTTGGGGATTGAGAGGGGATAGTTGTAACAGCTTTGATCTTTAAAAGAGTATTTTGGCACATTAGGGTTTACCACCTCCTTTACCCCCTATGAAAGATTTTTTTTATTTTTTTTTTAAGAGAAATTCTTAACCTGTAAGGGACTATCAAATTTTCAATCATCAACCAAATGTTATGGAATGACCAAAGAGTTGAAAGGAAAAGCAAAACTTTAAAGCAGTAAAATTAATGGAAACAAATATTGATTGAAAGAGAAAATGAATAATGTAAGATTGATAAGAACCTTCTCTTTATCATCTCTGTTTGTTAGCCAACTGATTTTGAACTGTATTAGTACAACCTTAGTTGCGTCGTCATCCCCCATGAATGTGTGGGTGAGGTGCATTGAATAGGTTGATGAATTTTCCCCTGATTGACTGAATTACACAGGCATCTGGCTTGTAGTTCCTGTAGTCAAGTCATGACATGGCCATGATTTAGTGGCTATCAAGGGGGCTTTCAGGACAAAAAGCCCATAAAAATTGAAAATCAGATGAATGTAAAATTCATCATGAATAAACACTTAGGAAAACTTGGTCCGTACTACCATGTGTAAGAGTGAGCACGTTTGATTCAACCTCCCTGGCCAAACACAACTCTCTCGACACCTATGACCAGGGCCTCATTTCGTAAACACAATTTGCTATGATAGCAACTCTTGCTGGAATGAAAAGTGTCGTGGTAATGACAAGAATCGAGCTTCCTGATTGGCTGTTGATATGTGAAGTTGCTACTTGGAGCAAGAGTTGCCATCCTATTTTCTTGTATGAAATGGGACCCGAAGGTAGCTTTTAGGATGCCATGCCTGACGCGACAGTTGGGGTCCCTCCACTGTCCTCGGTGCTCTACAAGACACTGTAGGGAGGCAGTTCTATTGTTCTATAGCCAGTCCTCTCCTTGATCTTGTCAAACCCAGTCTTGCACTGTCTGCCTCTTCACTGTTTTCCCTCCACTGACCACTCAGCCTTGAAGGTAGCCTTTTGCCAAGGCAGCTCGCTATAATTGAGGACACGCACACAATGTGCAAGCTCCGATCCGATCGCTGCGTGCGTGCGAGTACATTGTGAGCTGCCTTTGCAAAAGGCTACCTAGAAGGATGATCTTAGTGTGCTGTGATGGGACACCTATCAGGTGAGTTTGACAAGATATGGATATCATTGAAAAAAAGAAAAGAAAATAGAAAATGCCAATCGGTACACTGTAGACATCTTGGCATATATCTGGTTTTCTGTGAGCATTTAGGTTCAATCAAATCAAGACAGAAAAGTGTATAAAATGAAGGTGTGCACATTTCAATATTTATTGATGATAAACAACTGATTTATTGTACATATCTAGGACCCTTCCTAGTTAGTTTTGTTTGTTGTTTTTTTTTTTGCCCTTTTGCATGAACTGCTTACAAGCATGCTAACACCAATTTGTGTCCAATTTCCACATTTCCTGTGTAGAATGATATGCAAAAGAATTACATAACGGTCTGTAGCCAGCTGCGTAGGCAGACGGACTGTCCATTGGGAATGTTGATGATCACTTTAAGCTAGGTGTATGTAGTGACTGCTGGATTGAGATCATTTTACTATTTGATTAATTGCAATGCTGCTGATTTATATCCATTTCAGGAAGAAGAAAAAAAAAATGTTCCCTTGCATGCAAAATATGGCCACTGTGTATGATACAAGTACAGCTTGTAGGAGATTAACATACAAGTAGCTCTAGTGCAGAGTTTGTTAGCTGTTCGTATGTGATGGTGACTATTTATAACGATGTAATTTCTTGATCGTTAGTTCGAGATAGAAAACAGTTATTGTGGTGTCCGTGCAGGATATTTAGTCTGTCATTCCCGTGCATCCAGTCTAGCGGTCGGTGTAATGTAAAGTAGGAACTACACATGTTAACGGTGGTCAATTTTGTCACTTTACACGTCAGGGAATATTGAATCAAATGCTGCAAGACTTACTGTGAAATGCAGGGAAATTTTGATCATACTCCATTCACTGGAAGTCCACCTCAACTTTACTTACAGTCAGTGTCTCTGTACATTGTACCATAATGGACTGATGTGTGTTTGTCTGTATTATTTGGCCCCATGCTGTAGGAGTGTTTTGTGATGTCTTATCATCATCCCCAATGTAAAAACTCTCAGAATAATATCTGCTTTTCATTTTGAGTTTGCTCTTCTTTTGCTGTCTGGTGTCTTGTCATAGAGAAATTATGAGAATATCAGAGTACTGTATTGTTGACTAGGAGAGAGAGGAACCATCTACTGTCTTACCACTTGTTAATGAGACGATTTATCCGTGTCTCCACAGCTAATCGTCCCAACACTAAGCCAGAACTGTATCATTAATGTGAGATATTTTCATGGGGAAGAGAAAATGATGAATAAAGATTCAATTTGGCATTCTAATCACAGATAGAGTCGTACAAAAATCGACAAGCATGTCTGCACACTCGTGTCTGTATGAACCACTTTTATGCTCAGACACACAGCTTTCAATTTCAGTTATAACTCCATGTATCCATGAGCATGTGCGTGGTGCCGAGTAGTACATCTGCAAGTAAAGTGGCTTGCACATGATTGCAAAGTGAAGATCGCATATCATATTCTTCCGTTCTCAGATTTAATCAGACAACTGTTTAAGAGTTCTTCGTGTCACAAAAAGAAAAAAAAAAGAATATTAATGGGTAGTTAACAGTAGATAGAGTGATATAACCTGATTCATTTCTATCCATTTGCAGACACACATCACTTCATTTGTATTTAAAAGTGTGTGAATCTCTGATCGGGCCACTAATGTGCACTGAACTCATTGTGTAGAGGTCAAAGGTCATGAATGTGTGTAGATGTGAACACAAGTTACGTAGTGACTCTAGTGTGCAAGTCTGAGTGTACTGTACTAGTCTTAAAACACTGCTGATCAACTCTACCTGAATTGGGCAAAGTTTATGATGTTGTAGATTTGTGGTCATTAGTGTGTGCAAAGTTAGTGACTCTAGCAGATGAAGCGTGAAGGGGGGGGGGGGATCAGTGGCAAGGGATGGTACATGCCAGTTGGATGGGAGACATTTAAAGCTGCCATGTTGGCTAGATAATTGAGACACAATGGCAAATGAATCTATACTGGTGTATACCGTAACCTCACACAGGACTCAGATGAACTCCCATGGTTGCATCACAGTGTTCATACAAGCAGAGTCTGAGTTTATTTTGCTTTCATATTGTGTGTTTCACCTTGTACTGCCTAAGATGGTCTCACAACTGTACACATACTTCAGGTGGTTTCAGCAGGTGGCAAAAGAGTTCGTTAGTATTATCAGGTGACGCTACTGCCTTTTTGCACCAAATGTTTGTTTCACTGATTGTTGGTGCCGACTGGTTGTACCCAAAGGTTGTTTGCACCTGGGTTAGCTTCATGAAGGGTTTATGGCGCCAATGGCTGGCGGCACCTAGGGTTAGTTAGTTGCATCTGTGGTCGGTTGCACCTGATGTTGGTTGCAACAGAAGTTGTTGGCACCATGGTTTAGTTGTAACAAAGCTAGGATCTTCAAAGATTGGTTGCACCCAAAGTGGGTTGTGCCCCTGTCACACTCACCGCACTGTCAGTTCTATCAGATTGTTGCAAATGATGAAGTGTCAGACTTTAGAAATCACTCACATGGATTTAATCCATAAAATATCAAAGTGAAGAAAAAAAAATGTTATACATGCAATACATCATTCTGTTGTGATGTACACAATGGCCAGTGCTATTAGGAATCTTTATTGAAGATTTTTGCACCAAGGATTATGAATCGGAATATATAATTTGCGTTTTGTTCTCTTACAATGTTTTTTTTTTTTTTCATGTATGTGTATGTCTGTGTAAGTATTTGCATTTGTTTGCATTTTGTGGTGCAGTGTTATTCCAACCCTGCATCCCTTGGTCAGGAGGTAAATATTCTTGAACCTACATTGTATTTACCTCTGACAAGGGAAGTTCAAGGTGTGGTTTTATATAAGTCGCCCTTGGCCTTGAGTGAATTCATCTTTATGATACAATAAAATATTAAACAAAGCTTTTTGATGTGGGGACTAGATTAAATGATGCAAGCACAATTAATGCAAGGGAAAGCAAGATTTTTGAATGAATTTGTTCTGATGCACAATGATTTTGTACTCGTATGCATGCAACATAACAGTTGGTGAGCAGATTTCACACCCCAAAATAAAACTCGAGTCTTTTTTGTTGGGTGGAGAATAGTGAGATGTGGACCTATGAGGATTTTACATTACACGTCTGTCATATTCAATTTCAGTCTCTATGTTAATTTATGTGTGTTTTCAGCTGTCCCAAAGAATAGCCACAGTTAGTCTTCTTTCCCCATTGTATTTGTCCATATTTTTTGCAAGTGATCATAATTTCCTGTAAAGACTAACGATGTAGTGAATTTCGTGACATCCAACTGAGTTTAACCGCTATAACTTGTCTGCACTTTACTCAGCTTCAGTTTCATTTTGCAGAAACACTTGTATATTATACTCCACCCAAAGCTGAATTATAGTCCTTCACGTATTAAAGCATGTAATGATTTTTCTCTTACCGTGTAACATTATGGAGATAAGATTCTAATCTTCCTTTTTGTAACCAAGGTCTACCTGCGTTGTTGCCCTTGATAAGTATCAATATGAATACAGTGTACCTCTGAGAAAGATAACAGAGACATCATCACATACAACACATCTGAATTAAATCAAAACAGCTGCTAGCTTGACCGGCAGCTTCTTGTTTTTGGCGTTCATATAGATTGAAGAAAGTAAAACAGCCTAATTTTTCCCGACGACTGCATTAAATATTTTCCCTGACACCAAGCCGGAGGAAATGTGTCTGTCACTGTATGCTGTATCTAATAAGAAATTGTGTGTCCTTTTATCGATGTACTTCCATTATGATGTAATAGGGACACACTGATGAAGGAAATTCAAATTGAAGTTGAGGTAAATTAGATGTTTGTAAATGACTGTTTGATTCCCCTTTATTCCCTGTGATGTAGCCATTACATTATCCTGCGTGAGGATAAGACCATAATTGGTGAGGCATTCATGTCTTAATTCTTTTGCTCATAAATGTCAGATGTGGAATAGGGCCCTACTAGTAATGAGCAAAGGCGAGTGATCATTCTGGACTCTGAAATTTGTGAAAAGGATATCTGTTTTGGACTCTATGTCTATGAACTAGCAATGTATTTAATATCTTATGAACTTTCATCGATTGAGTTATTGCATGGAATAATTGATGTGAACCAGTGTGCATTCTACCCGTACTTTGCTTCAAGGGGGAGGCGAGGATGCATGACCATTCATTCTAATTCTCGTGAGTGGAAATATAAGTTGTAGATAGCTGAAACCATTTGCTTCCTTGATATGGGTTACCAGCCCCCGTATTGTAGATTTTGATGTCATGTTTCCATCATTGGGAAAGCTGAATGATACAACCCAAGGATTGAAAGAAAAAAAGGAAAATGAAAAAGAAAAAAAAAAGAAGAAATGAAAAGATGAGAAGCTATTTTGTCACTTGTTCAGCATGATGTCTTTAGTTTGTTGTCAGAAAATTTTTGGAAGAAAAAAAAAAGAAAATAAATACCGAAAAAGATCATGGATATGTTGTGTCATTTTTGTGTGTGATAAAGTTATGCTGTCTTTCATCGTGTCTAACTAGTGGAATTCTGTGGAGTTGTCAGAGAATTTTTGCTGCAACGTGTACGGTGTTACTCAGGGGCGGATCCAGGAATTCTGTAAAGGGGGGGGGGGGGGGCTGACTAATATTTCTGGTGCCATTTCATTTTTTTTTCTTTGTTTTTAATGAAAATTATAGGGGGGGGGCGTGCGCCAGTTGCGCCCCCCTCTGGATCCGCCACTTATTTTTTTTGCTTAGTTTTGTAATATCAGGTATGTTTTGTGAATGAATACACACGAAATACTAAATAACTATGAATACACAACAAGCATGAACAGTATCATGCAAGCCATTTGAGTGAATGATTTACTGCAGTATTATATACATGTACTAGGTGTTTCAAAAAACATTTCCCACTTTTGATTCTTAATAATTCAAAAAATATATATCAGATAACACTGTCATTGATATGAATGATAGCTGAATAGTGTACAATTTGGTTGAAGGTGGTTTAGATATGAGAGCATAAATCAATTTCATGAAATCCATGATTAATTTCACGGTTAGGTTCCAGACTTTGCTCTATTTTCAACCCTCTGTACAAAATTTCACTTTGCACAGGGGTCAATGTGTGTGTATGGGAGTGTGGTTAACACCCTGACAATGGTCCTGAACAATGACCAGGGTTTGAATGCTTCATTATTCATTCATGAGAAATTCCACTATCACAACTAGTCTTTATTCAGCCTCTGGCAGTATCTGTGTAAAGTCAAACGCCTGTTCATACTGTCGTTAAGTCGCGAAATTACAATGAATACCTTCTGTTCTATCGTAAACGTGGAGACAGGAAGCAAAGAAAATCAATTAGAGTACGTGTATATATACACTTGTGTATATGGAGCCTTAAATAAATCTACTGTGAAACAAATCGCCCCAATGATAAATGCTGCTGAACTCTTTACCAAAAATGATCTCATTTTATCGAAAAAGCGAAAAATTTGTCAGACTATCTAATCAGTAGACAGTTGTATTAAAATGAGGGACTGAAGATCATTTATGCTTATTTATATCCCAAATTTAGTGATATGTGAAGCAAAATTTGAAAATGAGTGCCAGCTGGAATGAAATGTGGTGTTTGCAAGCACTTTACCGTGCATGAATGCAGACTAGCAGTGCCCAGGGCAATCCACATGAATTATTGATTAAGCATTCATGTGCCTGGGAGCGGGAGACTGACGCCTAGTCAACAGGTGGTTCAGGCATGTCCATTGTTCAGGGCCATTGTCTGCACACACTCACATACACATCATTGGTTCCTGTGCGAAGTTCAATTTTTGTACAGAGGGTTATAATTTGACCAAAATCTGAAACCTTACTTCAAAATCAATCTTAGATTTAATGAAACCGATTTATGCTCTCACGTCCAAATTACCTTCAACCAAATTGTACACTATCCAGCTATTACTCATATCAATGACAGTTTTATTGAATGAATGATTATTGAACTATCAATGATCAAAAGTGGGAAATGTTTTTTGAAACACCTAGTATTTTAACAAAGAGACAGCAAAATGAATTACACTTGAAATGGGCCGCATTATTTGAAATGTAGAGCTCAATGAAAGGCATAGCAATGAATACATTTTGATAGTTCATAAAACCATTTCTTGCTCGAGTTCAGTGAACAATAAGTCAACAAGTGCCTAAAATGTATACAAGTGAAGAAAACATTTCTGTTTCACTTGAAAAGACTTTTTACACTCGTTAATAGAACGTTTGTTCAGAACGAACCATTTCATTTACAATAACAAAGCTCTTGGTCTTAAACAGTTTTTGATAAGCTGCCTTTCGCCCTTTAAACCTAATATAGTAACAGAAAAGAAAATAGACTACCTGTATAACAAAATAATCAATGTGCGTTGCCTGTACATGTATGTAACTCATCAACACGGATTCAAGGGGTCTTGCGCGCGTTTCAACAAGACGTTTTATTGCCTTCTCTTCTGTAACAAGACATCTAGATGAGTTACATAAGAACACCTTCCACCCGCCTTCAAAACTACTAGTATACAATAGTTCCTCCAGCGCCGTAGATTTGCTGACCACTCAGCAACTGTTTCTTTCTTCTTCTTTTTTCTTGCTTTCTTTCCTTCTTTCTTTCTTTCTTTCTTTCTTCTTTATTTTTTAAAATCACCAAGGAGTCTGAGAGTGGACAAAATACATGTAAGTCTTGAACAGCCGATGAAGCCAAATGTAACAATAGACGGTCATTGGATGAAATTATTATTCAATCAAAATCTTTACGTCACCGCCACACACAGACACGCACGATACACAGCAAGTCACATCAACACATATACACAGGAACGCACACATTAATTATTTGTCATTTGCAAATGAAACAAAAACCCAACTTTACTGCTTCAAAATAGCTCTAAAATGTGAGTTAGGAATAGAAGCAACCATTGTAAAAATTCAGTAATCAATGCTAAGTATTGTTAAGTATACAAAATATAAACAGTTATAGTACATTCGTATTGTTTCTAGACTAAACCATTATACAGCTGTGGTTTACTGAGGGGAAAAAGTGATATCTCCTTATATTTTAGGCTTTACTGCGAAATTTTTATATGGTAGGATGTTTCGTGATACAACTGACCTATTACATTCTTAAATCACTACTCCCAATGGTAAACAATACCTATAAGACCTTCATTAACCATCATGTGTATACGTCATGTATGTTCATTACATGGTAAGGTGTATTAACGACATGATACACTTGTGACCAGAAGAAAAAAAAATGACATCTGCCTTTTATCGTTTTCTTCGTAAAAGCTCACGGTGGAGCAATACCAATTAAATGATGCCGTGCACAGATTATGAATGTATTAATGTACTTTATTTACCACACAAAGTGATGTATGCTCGGACATGCATCATTCTGGACAATATGCACGTTCTATGTCATTATCAGTATGTTAGATTCTTTAACCTGTGCGTACCCTCAAAAATACACACGTAATTTCCTCTCGCTCATTATCTGTCACACTCGACTTCAGACTGCAATGATACAGAGCAACTCCTCTTCTCTATGCGATTGCAAGGAGAAATAGAATAAATCTCAACCAGTGTGAAAGGCCCATTTGTTTACCTCTCAAAAAAGAAAAAAAAAAGTGTGGAAAGGGTGAAGAGGTTCAAATATTGACATGTTCCTTCTCTGATCTGTTGTTGTGTTCAGGGTCTTGCGAAAACAGGTCGAAGAATCACGCAGAACAGCACTTCCCGTCTCGCTATAGCTCGCGGATGAGTGTGCATCTTTCGTGACCGAAGCAGAATCCATTTCTAGTAGAAATAGAAGCAGGCGGACTCTGCAAACAATCTCACCAGAAATTACCATTGCACACTCGACTCTCTTGCAGATTTTTTTTTCTTCTACTTCTTTTTTTCCGTGTCTTCATTTTCTGGTCAAGTTGTTGGCAAACCTCCCGTGATGGGCAAATACTAGTATTTACATGCACCTTCCCTGGCCCTCTCACAGCATGATGTATTTGATAAAATGACATACAAGTCACGGGCTGAAGAGCTTGTTGTGGAGGTTTGAAGAAAGACGTTGTCTCACCTTTCGAAGGGGGGGGGGTAGGGTGTATAGGGGTGAGAGGTAGGGGATCGAATACGACAAAGTTTATAATTTTAGAAGGCTTTACTCGACAACGCCAGGTAAACAAATGGCAACGTGATATAAACAATGGATGTGAAATCCGTGAGGGTTGATGAATATACACTGTGGTAGTATTTTCTTGTTTCCTTTTTTTTTTGGAGGGGGGGGGGGGGTAAAAGTGAAAATATTCCATGACCTCAAGTTCGAAGTGATGGCGCCATCGCCCAGGCAGCGACTCTCACTTACACCGCCCCCTCACACCGAATAATATCTGATCTATTCATTTTCTGTTCTTTGAAAGTAATGGCAATTTTCATCTGCCTTCACAAGACAGTCTTTGCTCTTGTTGCTGTTGTTGTTCTTGCTCTTGTTGTTGTTTACTTCACTTGTTTATCTATCTACTGTATATAATTATCAACCAGATATTCGTTCATTCATTCATGTCTAAATTTATTTGTTCATTCATTAATCATATTAATTAATTTATGCGGCCATTTCCCACAATCGAAATGCACGATATAGGCTCCCTATTTGAAATATTTTGTATATAAGCATTAAGTAGTTTGAAAAAAAAAGAACTGTGTGTCTTTTTGTAAATGAAAACAGCATTCATCGTACATCTTTGTTGCAAAATTTCAGTTGCTCTCTTCGTCCCTATATTGTAACCAGAGCTTGGGGCCTCTCACCGGAATTTGACCCTATAAATATTTTAGTCGTGTGCTTGCCCGTACCAATCTGACGCCCTTATTTGCGCTTTCTTTTACCACCCCTCCCCCCCCCCAAAAAAAATCCATATTTATATAACGTCGTTAATTTCAAATTTACTCAACTCTCGAAATATCAAAATCAATATCTATATACCAAGAGGCCATGTGGTTGCTTTGGCGTCGTAGTGTTTGCGTTCGCCAAAAATTGTTCTCTGATAGATAATGTGTGTGTGTGGGTGTGTGTATGTGTGTGTGTGTGTGTGTGTGTGTGTGTGTGTGTGTGTGTGTGTGTGTGTGTGTGTGTGTGTCCCTCTCTCTTCCTTGCTCTGTTTATCTATTGGTAAATGCGAACAAGATTACATTACGCAACAAATGGAAATACACGTATATAGCGTTTGATGTGTTCCATCAAAAGTATGTAGGCCTTTATGGATATGTGGACATACCCAAAGCAATGTTTAGATTTTTTTTTTATTTCATTGTCAGCAAGATGTCCAACTATGAGAAATGTAAAAGAATATTGAACAGAATGATCAAAAGCTGACCAATTTTCAAGGCCAATCTCAGCCTATGGCGGGAAATTTCATTCACTGTGAGATGTGAATATCATATTGAATGAAACTGGTTATGGACCTCAAATAATCACGATACATTCACAAGACTGTGACCTTTTAGACTCTATAAGCCTATATGGGTCACATACTCCATTTTGTGGTAATTCCAATTTTTCTTCCTAGAACGCTTATTGGTATAATTTCAGCAATGATCGACACGTTTAAAAATGAAAAACAGAAATAGGGACGTGCTTTTGTCATTATGGCGTAGTTAACATCTTAAACTCATAAATATTGGTTACCAATCTGATCTGTTGATTATAGTTCCGTTATATTTAGCACTAGTGTACTCGTTTTGGGGACTGTGTTAGTGGAATAGCTGAAGATCAAGTCCGCTTATATAGTGAGGACGGAAGTGAAAACAAAAGCAATCAAACAAACGGACGAAAAGAAAGCGACACAACTCTAAAAATGGGAGGGGGATATCATTTGATCACCGCGTGAGGAAGAGGATAGATGCGGTAAGGGGCGAAATGAGTGAAAAGCTTTTTAGACATGTCCAACATTATTTTACTGACGCCGAAGCAGCAGACATTCACTGCAAACCGAGGAATATAAGACAGACGACAATGATAAATACTTTCAAACATTAATTGCGGAACACTGGGAAAGCTACCAGAGATTTTTCGACGCTTATGAAGTGCTCATAAAAGCTCAAGTCGTGTTGCCATAACGACGAAATACAACGAAAGAGAAAATAATAATGTTCATCCCAGTAATTGCGATATTGCGGCGTGAAGAAGAGCAATACAGTAAATGAGTGGACGTCTGTGGATGAAGTCGGGTAAACCATTATTTTATTTGATAGCAACAACCATGATTATAAATAACAAGGAAAATTACAAAGTTCTGACGGCTGATATTCCGAAAAATGCAGACGCATTCTATGAAACCATTCTCTCTATATTGGGCCCCAAGCTTTCCTTGTCAACAGCACAACTATTCTCTCGTATTTAAAGACGTTGTGCATGTCACTGACTAGAGTGCCGACAACTGCCCTGGTTTACCACACAGTCAATATTTAATCATACAGAAACTCGTTTTCAACGGTCTCTACAAAACGACAGCGTCACTTCTATTTACATGACATGACACAACTCGCTGTATATCAAAATCAAACTTCTTCTTGCCATCGTCTTACAGTGTATATCTTCAAACAATCCTTGATTGCTCTGAATCTAATGCTTTTGGATGTGGCGAGATCTTGATTTAACCTACTTCACTCGCTGATAATGAAAATTTGAGATCAGCGAACATTCTTTGAAGATATAGTCTTAAAGACACTCCCGTCGCAAGTTAATGCCTCCACCATTTTCTGATAATTCATACATAGTATAATAACAAATGCATGGTCTTGTCTACCGAAGATAGCCTCGTCATTGATTGCTAAAACTCTCCAAAGAGTTGTGCCATCATCATTCCCTCAACATTGCCAGGTACCCATTTTGAACGCACAGGACAGAATTTGAACCCAAGATCTTCTGTTTACAAATCTAGAGCCTTAACCACTTTACCATACCATGACATATTTCTAGCTCTACATCCATGTATGTCTTAGTATGGCTGTAAATGATTATCGCATTATTGCTGTGAAGGCAAATAAAACTGAGTATATATTTAGAGATACTTAAGCTTGTCAAGATCTGAACAGATTGGGCAATTTTGAGGGAAACGACATGAAACAAATAATGTGATTTTAAAAATATTGGTATGGTTGAGGGGACACATATTAAGATTTTGTAAATATATATATATATATATATATATATATATATATATATATATATATATATATATAGGCCCTATTATATCTTTCCATTAACCCATTACTGCTATAAATATCATAAAAGCGTTATAAACCCATCGCTACACATTTTCGTGATGTGGTTTTATACTGGCAATTAAAGGTTAACGGAACTCGATGTGTAAGGGTGAATAGAAATGATTAGTCATTGTACTCTGAAAAGCCATACAATGAAGTCATAATAAAATGTGACAAAAATAAAGAATAGCATCCAATCGACACGAGCAGTTGATTGTCTGCTCTGCTTACACCACTTGCACACTCACTGAAAATCCATGACGATCACACACCCAACCAGTCTTTATCACGTACCACAGAGGTGGATATGGCCATACACTTTTAACCCTCCGTTGTATTGTTTCATTCCTAACTCTCTTAGCCGTGATGCTGCTACTGTTTTTGTGCATATCGTGGACTGAGAACTAGAAGGGCGTTAACGCATGTTTTTTTTTTTTTTTTTTTTTTTTTGGGGGGGGGGGGGGGGGGGTTAGTTATTGTTATCACGTTGTAGAGCTTGGATTCCTGTACATTATGGGGTCAATTTTAAATTATTGTAATTTTCAGTAAAATGTAAAAAATCAAAACCACAAGGGCAGAAGCTAACTTTACCCAATAACTGACAATGCTTATAAAGCTACCCACTTTTGATAAGGTTTTTTTTTCTAATTTCATTGAAATTGATTGTTTCGTTTTTATTTATGCTCAAATCTTAGAATGTAATAGTGCCCTTCTGGCTTTCAGCTGACGATATAACCTTCCTCGTTATAATAAGTATTGTACTATACATGTCACAATAACGGCCGATATAAAACGTGACCAGAGGTTGTCCGAAGTCTACTCTCTTTCTGCAGGGCCTCGTGATCGCATTGTTCTGCTTCCAGGGGATTTCGATGGGCTGAAACATCGAAAGTCAATACTCAAGGCAAAGAGTGATTATATGCCTAAATCAGAGCACAAACAATTTCCAGATTGTACAAATACGACTACTAAGAATCTTGGTGAGAGATGGACATTGCTTTTATGAAATGGATATATGAGAGACTGAATGAGAGACAGAGAGAAAAGATTAGCCATTGTGTATTGAAAATAATTATTTGTCAGATAGGCGGATGATTGGCGACGTACCGTATGTATATAAATAGATAAGAAATATCGTTGTGATTATCAAAATAGAAGTCATTTTTGCTGCACTTCAATAACAGGTAAAATACACTAAAATTAAACATTACGGAGTACTTCTTGAGAAAATGCCCAAACATTTTGATACGGACAGTGGGTGGGTGGGTGGGGGGGGGGGGGGGGAGTTGCCTAAAGGGACAGAGCAGGACACATTAATGTCCATAACCTACAGGTCTTCCGTGCCTTACCCACGCACTCCCAATACGATACTCCACACATGATCAATACATTAGTCAACAAATAGAATGTGCAGCAACAAACAAAATGTAAGAAAGGAAAGACGATAGACGGTAAATGTGTGAGCCCATAAGCAGGACAAAGACGCGATGTCTAGGATATTCTACATCCTCACTAAACGGCATTTTATACGAATTACTTAATTAGTTATACATTATGTAAACTAAAGGCTATTATTGTATTGACAGAGATGATTCACGGTTCCGTGTGTACACGTCGGGACCTCTATACAGCCTGGCTGTGTAGAGGTCCCTTCAACCAGAAACCACCTCCCTGCTTCAACATCATTCAATTCAATTAATTTATTTCATTCTCATTTTTCTTCCAACAAAACATAACTCAAGGTGAATAATTGCGCCGAGCCACTGCACAATATAATATCGGACATTTTTAGAAAATGTTGAAAGACTACGAAACAACCCCCCCCCCCCAAAAAAAAAAAAAATAAAATCAATCATTCAAAATTTGTCATGATAATATTTAATCCAAATATGTATATATATTGTGAACTTTAACTAATTAATCAACTAACTAACTAACTAACAACAGTACAGTCTGAATAGGGATTCCCCTTGAATTGTCTCAATATATTCAATTGAGGTCAGCGCTAAAATTATAGGTAGGCCATCTAAGTATTTACTATCGGCATTCTGGACCTGTATTGTGGAATGATTTGAATGAGAACTATGTTTTTAATCTACAATAATCAATAACATTTTTAAAAAACAGTATAAAAAGATTCTTCTGAGTTCATGATATTCTGTGTTAAAGTATTGGTTCTAACTTTATATATATATATATATATATATATATATATATATATATATATATGTATATATATATTGACTATTTCATTTCTTTTTTTGCCAGTTCCAATTTGTTTCTTTACGCTCTTAGGTATCGTCTTACAAGCCATAATGAAGGCTTTCTCATGTAAATTCCATTTTTCATCATTACATTTGTGCTGATTTGTACATCACATTATCAATACTTTGTGTCGTCATTATTTTGATTTGTATGTTGTGTTATATGCCCCTTTTATCCTTGTCGAATGATGGAAATAAATAAAATGAAATGATATGAAATTAGATTAAATTAGATCATTGAGTCAAGTGATCAGGATGACTAAGGAGGTATTACTCTTTCGAATGACGGAGACCAAGACTGCATCAGATCTACCATATTCAGATGAATCAATCAGTACATCAACGATAGTATGGATTTACAATGCATCAAATCCAACTTTATAGTAAGGTGTTCAAGGCACAAAGCTGAAGAGAGAGAGAGAGAAACAGATAGAAAGGGTCGTATAGAAAAAGTGTATACGACTATACGCACAAAGCAGAATTTCTTAAGTATGATGCCTTCGGACAGGACTTGACACATTCAACAAATTAATTTTTTCGATTATGTTGGTGAAATCAGTTCAACGGAACTGCTTTGCATGTGCAAAGCTTCTATCATGATGGTATGGCATGATTTAATTCTCCTCTTCTCATTCTTAACCTTTGACCTCTTCTTTACCATGGGGCAAAGATTGTCGAACATTCGAAAGATGATGTGCAGCGTGATTACCAAGTTTTCACGTAGTCGATTAGCGTAAGTCATGGCACATCAAGCCGTGCCATTGCTGCATTAATGACACCCTTACTTGCATGCAAACACATTGAACACAAATTGAACATCGGCGACATTTTCGACGCTGCCAACGTCAAACAAAGTTTGCAGTTTGAAGTATATCAAACTTTCAATTTGTTCCCAAAACTATTCCATGAAAAGTTCTAAGTGAGGATTCTTTAAAACACTCTGATGCTGAAGAGATATCTAGTCAAGTCAATGATAGTTTTAAAGGGGAATTTACCCAAGATATGATATTTAGCATTGTTTATAAATACAGTACTGAGTAAATGAAGCAATAAGTAGAAGACATGAGGGAAGTTTGAAGAAAATCGCACAATCCATTCCATTCAAAAGTTATAAATCTCTAAGTTTTGGTGTATAGCGATCGCTGGATAAGAAGGCTATATGAACTTCGCGATTTCATGTAGTAGTAAATTGATGCAATGAAAAGTCAAAGAGAATTCCACATACTTTACTTTTCTGGTATATTAAAAGCGGACTTGACGCATCTTAGAAAGCCTCGGGCATATACATGTAGTATGTCATAATACGCATGTAATAATGCGAGGAAAAGTGTATTTTTCATTTAAAAATGCACGCTTGTTGAATTCTCTCTACATTTTTTCTGTACAGTTCCACACTACTGTGATACCACAGTTCCTCATTTGTAAATGCCGATATTTCATTTTGCAATATGTTGTCTTACACAATGCTTGAAATGTCAGAGTATTATATAATGACAGAATGTTCAAATTTGCATGGATTATGGATAATGAAATCGACATAGAAGAATAAAAAAAAATCACGAATTGTTGTAACCTTCTTGTCCAGCGATTGGTAATGGATTTGATAAAAAAAAGAAAGAAATAAAAGTAAAATTCAACTTTTGAACAAATTGTCAGACTCTCCTCAAATTTTGCTCTTCTGGGCCCCGTCTTATAAAGCCTTCAAATCAATCACAAGTCCCCAAATCAATCGCAACTTGCATTGAAGCTCACATAAAACTTGTGATTGATTTCTATCACAAGTCTTTATAAGACAGGCCCCTGCTATTTTTGCATTCATCGAATCTGCATGTGTGTGTTATATTCTTTTCCTACAAACGGAAATCATACGTGATTTAATAAACAACAACAAAAAAGTTCTGCATTTTTTAACCTGAATTTTGAAGAATCACGAGTACATACGACGGCATTAGATTGCCGCTGTAATAGTATTTTCTTTTATTTGTTATTCTTTTTTATTCTATTTATTTATTTATTTTTTTTAATGAAGAGGAAGGAAGCCCGGAAAGAAGAAAAAAAAAAACCTCAGCGAGCTTCTTCACTTATGTCGTTGTTGCTGTTTTGTTTTGTTTTTGTGTTTTAAGTTTTGGTTTGTTTGTTTTCTGTGTTTTTGTTTGATTTTGTTTTTAAGGGTTATTAGACGAGTATCAGGTTCTATATAGTCAAATGTATCTGAAATCATGTACGTCTAAACCTACCTGATCGGCGTACCTTTGAGAAGAAAAATGTGAATTTCTGAATGTGTATGTACGTGTTTGTCGAATTAAATAGTGGTTATGAGGTGAGTAGAATCTGTCGAATCGTCGCTGTGCAAAACGAATTACTAGCAACACGGGTATAGAGCTGAGGATCCACTGAGTATTGCTTTCCGCTGACTTTAAACCTGAACTCTTTCATCCTGACCTTCTACCCTTTTTCTCCCTGACTAAGAATGCATTGTTTTGGGCGGAAACAATAGCGCCAAACCGTATAGTTCGAATAGAACCCGATTGATTACATACAATACAATGTTGTATTATTCATTAACAATACAGAGGCCTCTTTACTCGCCCCCCCCCCCGAAAAAAAAAAGACTGACCCTTGACCTCCCAACAAACAAAACAAAAGAAAACGACGACCTGCTGCCCTGCCATTGTCGCCCATACTCACTTTTCATCTTTTCGTAATTTAAACATCATTCGTCAGTCGAAAAAACAAATCGAGGAAAAGAAATTAGGTTTGTGAATCCGAAAATAGTATGGGGTTTATGAATTTATTAAAGGGCAAAATATGAAAACAGTCTGGGTTCTTCTGGGGTCTAAAACTATTCACATAATTCGCTGCGAGTAAAACCCCCATTCCACAGAGATTTTCACTAATCGGTCACTCATCGGAAGCAAAGTTTATCGCTTCTGACCACCAACCGAACCGCATCGGATCGCAGTCTGATGAATCCGACTTGTGTTGGTGGACTATCAGGTGGGTGTCAGACATATTATTAATGTCGGGCGGTCATCCGATGAGGCAAGATCGTCCGATGAGGATCACGCGCGACATGTCTGACACTCACGGTCACCTGATAGTCGACCAACCAAGTCGGATTCATCAGACTGCGATCCGATATATGCGAGTACTTCTGTGGGTGGCCGGCACCAACACACCTTCCTTCCGATGAGTGAAAGATGAGAAAAAAAAAAATCTGTGGAATGGGGGTATAATTTTAGATCAAAACCTTGAGGACTAATCGAGACGTTGTTCGAGACCACAAGTAATGCCTCAACATCGCACTTCAGATCATTTTAACTACACATGCATTGCGTCATTGGATCCAAACTGCTACTCGTCAACAGAAAAGAAAAAGGAGATTAAAAAGGCTGTCTTATACACGGGCGTTTTATAGATGGTTTTCCATGAATGTCATAAACCCTAGCTGCCTCACTAGTCCGCCATGCAGATGGAGATGCTTGGATGGCCTTCACTGTCTGCTCGTCCCAACAAAAGGTAAATGTTAAATAATTTGTAATATGAAAACATATATCACTATTCCCAACATCTGCTAACCCATGATAATATTCAACGAGGGAGGTGAGAGCTGTCTCACCTCCCTGATTCAACTCAGATTACCTTGACAACTCGTGTAATCGTTGTAGTAGATCTACAACGTTTTAGTTTAAAGTATCCCGGCAACCACATGTAACCGCAGGTTTTTGTGGTTTAGAATCCTTCATTCTCAAAGGAATCTACTCAAGTATATTGGTTACTTATTTGAAAAGAGCTTATTCTAATTAATGGGCTTGTAATCTAATTCTATCGCTTTATACATGCAGTTATTATCTACCAAAATTTTCAATCAGCAACTTTACTGCCAACATCACACCAGGCATGCGCCAGGGGAATTAAGAAACAAGTGATCAAATCGAACCTTGCATGCAACAAATGTGGGTAGCTTTAGGCTCCCTTTTCAAAAAGAACTTTTAACTCCCATTGGTTATATTCATCACTGCCTGGCGCGGTCCCTCTACTTACATTTAACTAAAAAAGTATACATACTACATGTTTGCCGTATAGTGTAGGCAACCGAAAATCTGCAGTCAGAATATGCACCAATGTAGTCCTTTTCACCTATCGCAATTATCATGATTATCCTCCCCCCCCCCCCCCCATGTTCAGGTCCATGACGACATAAAGACCATCCATGTACGTCGAGGTTGTTACAAAGTTGTTAACAAATATCATGGCGTGATGGCACCGGCACCAGAAGAGGAAAGAACACGAAGATTTGTTTTTTTTTCCCCTGAGGTGACCCGACTCAAATAGAGCAAGTCAAATAAGAGTCGTGATATATGGTTTTGTGTATAGGCAGATATCATCACGCTAGATCTGTATGTGGGAATACGCTTTATTTACCTCATCAGCGGAGAGTGTGAGCGTCACAGTTCTTATTCTTCAAGGGAAGGAGGGGAAGAGGTGTAGGGAAGGACTGAAACGCCCAGTTGTCGTTGTTTGCGCAGCAGGTGAAAACCAGAAGAGGAAAAAAGTTTTTTGCGGGACTAGAGGAACAAAGATCTTTGCGTGTTACGCGTGTTAAAAGTTGTCATTTATGTCAAAGTATATGGTTGAGCAGGTACGATGCGCTGTCTAGAAACGGTAACGGTGTGATTGTTATGTTGATGGACGCAGTTAATTCAATTCCTGACTAGCAAAGACTCCAAATCAAATTGACAAGCCCTGCTCGAACAGACGAAGGCTAACTCAGGTATCGAAGAGTGTTAAAAACTCGCCATCACGATGGCGCTGGAAGCGAATCTAGCCGTCGCCGACTACGTGGTCATCGTTATCCATTTCCTGGTCGTGCTGGCACTTGGTATTTGGGTGAGTATCTGGTACGATGATCTTTACGTTGATGTAATTCTCTGCGACTTAGTTCGCTAGCCTCCGTGACGTGACTTTTTAATCAAAGACTAAAATATCTATACCCAAATAATACTCGTTCGGCTACCGAATACTTAGTTCGGAGGCCTCTGTGACATGACTTATTAATCAAAGACTGAAATATCTATGCCCAAATAATACTCGGCACAAACGTGTTTAAAATCATCCAGTGTATATTGTCTATACAATGCCGAGGAGGCACCCAAGGTCATCTCTTTGGCTATTGAACGAGCCTGTACAGCTTCTGGCCCTCTGAAACTATTCTAGTCACGCCCTGGCTGTTTCATTGAATAAAATCTCGAAACAGAACATGCGGGTTATACTCTGTGACGACTGAACAAAGCAAAGTGTGCTTAGAATACAGACACAAAGCTGTTGTTTAGGGAAGCCAACTGAAACATTCTTAAAATTACCTCGTATTCAGGTATTGGCCTCATGTGTAAGTTTTACCTCGTCGCAGTGGTTTATACTATCATGTTTTTACGTACAGTGTATTTACTAAACACTTGATTTGCGTATGATGTTTTTATCGATATAAAATCACGTCCGTTGTGCTACACAGTGGTGAATTTATGTTCGTCTGCTGAATTTGATTGGACATAATATCAAACTGAGTTAAGCATGAATCCAACGTATAACAATTGAAACCATAACCAAAATTCTGGAACATCATACTCTAATAGTCGCACTATACTTTCAAGGTAGGTCCGTATAAGCCTAAAGGGGGTCTTACGCGAAGCTTGATCTTCAAAGGAAGAAGGCCTCGAGAAGTTGTTACTGCAATGAAAGAAATCTTGGTCTGAAATCAACGGACGAAAGAATGAATGTGAAAAGCATTTAAACCAATTTTGATGAATTTTCACAAGAGGGATTTTGCCCTATCTGCCCCTTAAGGGTTACTATTAACTATTTCGAACGCGAAGCGTCCATTCTCGGGTTCTCTTTAAATCCCGCAAATTCGATGCTCGTTTCTAATGGAATCTAGTTCATTTATGCTTCTAGTTGTAAATTCGAAAAAGAAGAAAAAGATAACGGTATATGGTGGAATAGTCTCTAAGCCCTTTAACAATATCAGGGGATCGTTAGTTCGAGCCTGCGCGGAGCGTATTATCTTATAATGATAATAATGATGATGATAATAATAATGATAATAATAATGATAATAATAACAATAACAATAGCAATAGCAATAACAATAATAGTAGTAGTAGCAGTAGTAGTAGTAATGATGATAATAATAATAATGATATTACTATTATTATTATCTTCGTTATGCAGTGTTACCACTGCTTTCCCAGAGGACCCTGCCATTCCATTATACCGTTTCAGTTATACCCATTTATACATCTGGGTCGAGAGAGACATGATGGCTTAAAACATCTTGTCCAAGGACGTATAGGCACTTGACGGGATTCGAACTCGGGGCTTCCAATTGAAGTCAAGAGTCCTATCCACTATGACACAGAGCACCAATTTGTTTATATATGTTTTAACTATCGAGTCCATCTTGTCCAGGGTAGGCCGTATGTGGAAAGGTGCCCGACAATGCTGGGACAATAACAATTATGGCAGGGTCTGAGCTGAGAGAACAGTATACACACACCATAATCACTGCTAACATCGATTTCCATAAGAATTTTCGTATGCTCTGAGCGGGGATTGAGTAAGAACATTATGAACTGTTCAGTCAGTCGTTTTAACAAACTAATATGTGATATTTCTGATCCTTATTTGGATATAGATGTGCATTTTAATTTGTACCTATTTTGCATTTACAAAATAATTATTGTAAGGTAAAACTCTATTAAGTCGTCGCCTGTTATGTTAAACTCTTTTAATGGGTTCTCTATGACATTACCGTTACTTTCACACACACACAAAAAGGGGAGGGGATATTTACAAAAATTCTTATATTTGTCGACCCTAATATAGGCGCATGTAGTAAATAGATGTGCACTATACATCACGTGTCAGCCAGCATGGGTCGTGTTATATGATATTTGCTCTTTATGTCTCTATGAAAGCTTTGTGATACAATGAGAAAGAATCCCTCACAACCAACAGACAAACACTCACAGGGAGAAACAAATGTCAGTGGTCATAATCTTTGTAAGTCCTCGAACTCGATTGGCCAGAGGTTACGTTTCAACCATCCACATACCTCGAGCGTCCCCCTATCTGTTATCTGGTGTATAGATGTAATAAAAAAGCACTTACCACCGACGTGCTAAACACGTGCTTGAATGGGGGACCATGACCCCAGCTTCGTGGTATCGATAAGAAGAATTCTTGATGTAATAAAATCGACTTTTACAGATCTTTTCAAAGAGATTTATACTACGATATACATTATTACCTAAGGTATGATGGTAATTTATCATATCAGAAAATGCCGTTAGCGCCAATTCATTTCTTGATATTACAAAACAATGAATGAAAGTATAGATTCTTGCTATACGAAGGGGTGAATTTATGAATTCAATTCAATTCAATTCAATTCAATGTTTTATTGAATGAAAACTGAAATTTGTGCTCTTGAGAATCGAATTTTATTCTTCGTCAAGAATTTATTAACAATTATGTGTTTTGTTCAACATTGCCATATTGAACAGTAAAAATTAATTTTGCGACATCAAAGATATAAGAATGTGTTGCCATGTAAAAATCAGAGATTTTTGATTAATGAATCTAATTTACGGATGTTTTTTATGAAGATGATTAATATACGGTGGGAAAATGTTTTTGTTGAAGATGAGGTAAATGATAATTACGGTATTTTTTGCAAATATTTCAAGAAAATTATGAAGAATGTTTTCCGAAGAAATTATTTTGTCCAAAGAATAGAAATTAAAAAACATGGTTAACAAAGGATTTATTAAAGCTTTGTCATAAAAAATCACAATTGTATAAGAAATATCTTTTGAATCCCACTTTGTATCGAAAGGAAATGTATAGAAAATGTCGGAATTATGTAACTATGAAGATACGACAAGCTAAAAGAGATTATTTTAATAGGAAATTTGATAAAGTAAAAGGTAATATGAAAAGTATATGGAAATTGATTAATAATATTTTGTATAAAAGTCAGAAAAACACAGTTATTGAGTCTCTTCATTTTGTCAAGATATTGTGAACACATTCAATGAATATTTTGTTAATATTGGTTCAAAATTGCAAGATTTAAAAAATGATGTAAATGAGAATAAGTATTTTCAAGATTATTTGAAAATGCCAAATAGTAATACTCTTTTTTTGAAGCCAATAACAAATGATGAAATAATAACTATAGTTAATAACATGAAGAACAACATCAGCTCTGGTATTGATGATATTGATATCAAGGTGGTAAAATGTGTTATTTCATTGATTTGTGTTCCGTTATGTACTATTTTTAATGAATGTTTGCGTACTGGTACTTTTCCTGAAAAAATGAAAATTGCACGAGTCACACCAGTACATAAAAAAGGACAATTAACTGATGTGAATAATTATCGTCCAATATCAGTATTGCCTATATTTTCGAAAATATTAGAAAAATGTATTTATAATAGGTTAATAGAATTTTTGAATAAACATAATATAAAAGTAATCAATATGGTTTTAGGCAGAGATATTCAACAGAAACGGCAATATTACAACTGATTAATAAGATAATTCAAGCTATAGATGATAAAGAATATGCGTTAACTGTATTTATTGATTTAACCAAAGCATTTGATGTTATAGACCATTTCATTTTGTTACAAAAATTATGTTATTATGGTGTGAGGGGCACCCCATTAAAATTATTTAAAGTTATCTCTCAAATCGTAAGCAATTAACAAATATTAATGGTGTCCCATCTGAACTTAAAGAAATAGAATGTGGAGTACCACAAGGGTCTATTCTTGGGCCTCTTCTTTTTTTATTGTATATAAATGATTTGCCGTATTCAACATATGATGTAGATTATATATTATTTGCAGATGACACCAGTGTATTCTGTAAAGGCACAGACCCAAAGACATTATTTTATAATATGAATGTTCAACTTGATTGTATAAGAAATTGGTTGTCCGTAAACAAATTGATTTTGAATGTTGATAAGACCAATTATATATTATTTGGAACAAGAACTAAAATTGACAGTAATTTGAAATTGATGTATAGAGATGAGGAAATTAAACGAGTATATGATATAAAATATTTGGGTGTTTTTATTGATGATAAATTGTCCTGGAATTCTCACGTGAATCATATATGTTCAACAATATCGAAAAGTATTGGTGTTCTGTACAAATTACAATTTCTTCCACAGAATATTTTAAAGATGCTGTATTATTCGTTTGTTTCAGTTCACATAAAATATTGTAGTATTGTTTGGGGTTTTACTACAAAGAAAAATATTGATCGTATTCATAAATTACAGAAACGCAGTATTCGTTTGATAACCAACTCTTCATATTTAGCTCGCAGTAAGCCATTATTTCTTAAGATGAAAATTTTACCTGTTCAAGAATTTATTTCTTTGGAAAGTATGATTTTTATGTTTAAAGTTTCCAGCAATGTTCTTTCTGAAGTATTTCACAACCATTTCACTTTGAATTGTTCTATACACAATTATAATACCAGGAATGCAAAAAATATTCACACACCATTAAACCGGATTTCAAAAACTCAATCCTCCATTTTTTACCATGGCCCTATTCTTTGGAATACTCTTCCTCCAACAGTCAAGAGTAGTAAGACCTTACGTCAATTTAAAAGGCTTCATAAAAAATATATTTTTGATGAAATGTATCTGAAACTGTAAGTATAAGTATGCATTGTTTCCACCTCTGCCTCTTTTCTTCTCTTTTCATTGTATCTTTGACCTTTGTTTTATCAATTGAATTTGTATGATAATTGTTTAGTTGAAATGTGTTGATAATTGTTTGTAGGGGATCGTTTCCAACAAGCCTTGGGTGTGCTTTCTATGATCCCTCCATTCAAAATGTATGAATGTACCATGGCAATTGTGTTTTGATATTTGTAGATGTTATGTTTTGATATGGAAACAAATGAATAAATGAAATAAATGAATGATATGTATATACATATATATATATATATATATATATATATATATATTAATCACAGGAAGTCGGAATTAGTGACTAGAAATGTAATAGCGCACTAACTTGAATTAAGGCCTTAATTGGCTTGAACTACAGTGGTCGCTCAACGATTCATAATTATTAAGTACTATAGTCTTTAACAACCCAGTGATCAAAATTATTAACCCGTTTTCCTTGGGTCTCAAATTTTCCAACAACCGTACATATTATACAGAGCTGTCAATTCAAAACTTCTTGTTTTCCACGAACGTTCATACAATTACAATTTGTTTCCGTGTTAATATCAATAAGCGTCGCAAGCTGGATAAAACAACTTCATATAGTTCATATCTCCTTCGAGTCTTTTGTAATGCATAGACTTGCGTTCATATCTTTTACTCATTTATGGTCATAAAGGTATCCATTAGCAGTCTTAGTAACATCAAAGTGGTGAGCAGAGAATTTGATGACACAATAAAACGATGTTTTTTTTTTTCGAGATTCGTCATTGATCTCCGCAAACAAGGAAACCCAGCTATATTCTTTTTTTTTCTCGCCGATGTCAATACTGAATAGCGTTAGCAATCAAATTGTTTACACTTTAGACTCTCGATATTTCTTTTTAGAGCAATTTGCTCTCTTTTATTGAAGCATCGTCAAATAAAACACACTTTCCAAAAACTAAGCCAAGTAAGCGCTTCAGATTGTTGAGCATACACCCACACCCAAACACACACATACAAAGTTAACATAAACTACTTTATCATTAATCGCTCAGAAAAAAAAACCTTTAAAAATATATTTGAACCGATATTCATGATTATGCTTAACTTTCACTAGTGACAGAAGAAACAGCGAAAATGAAGAACCGAAAGATAAGCATAAGAAGTACATAAAAACATCATAGAAAATGTTGGAAGAAAACGGACTTATTTCAGTTTCCCAAAAAATATTATGCAATGTTGCATCAGTGACTATATACAATTAATCACAAGCCATCACTATCTCATCATTTTGTAAATGTATTTTATAGTGTCATGGTCGCAATAAAGTGTTCGATGACAGTACATTAAACATTTAACATTTGCGTATACAAGTCGTACATACTGATGTAAGGTGAGGTTTACGCCCCTCTCTACGTCAATCGCTTTGAACTCTGTTTGCATCAACCTTTGAGCAAACTGGACTTTTTTCGAGCAAAATGGAGGACAGGAAAAAACAGCAACAACACAGGCACATTTCGTCGCCCAGTTTGTCTGCTTTTAGAACAGGACCCTCGGTAAATACCATAAACACTCCATCTTCATATAGAAGGAAGAAAGATTGTGTGGTTTACAGTGCCATAGGTTGTGTGTATTGACTTCCATCTGGGCATATAGGAGCAAAATTACGTCAAGGGGGGTGTAACCAAGACCCGAAGACTGCTGTAATTTCTCCGCTGTTTGATAGTTCAAAGTACAATTGGAAGCATAGAGTTCCCATCATTGTTTACTGTTCCTTAAATACATCACTCACGCTCGGCGCTTTCGGTTACCCCTTCACCAAGTTCATAGATTAATATCGACATTGATACATCCTTTATGTGAATCCAACGGAAATTAACGAAAGCAATCTACTGGTTGCAACATTCAGTTCAGTTGTCATTACTGTGCTAGAATCCGCTCCTTGTTGATATTGAATCACTCTTTTATAGCATTGCATTGTGTGGATATAAAACTAATGGGCTGCGATACCTTGAGCAAGAGGGCCTTATTCAGTGTCCTTAGCCCATTTTCAAAAGTCCTATAAGATAATACCTCCCCGCATAACCAATCTTTGAGTTTTGTGATTGCAACCCCATCCCCCTCCAAAAAATGCGTCCATCCTTTTTGATAATTTGAAATGCTATATACAAGGAAGTCAAACTATAGTGTATATTATAATATAATGTATATTATAATAATTATATAAAGTCATGTTTCTCAGGGAGTGGGTTTCATCTTGGAAGGATCGAAATAATACAAAAGCATTTCAATAGATACAATACAATAAACATCATAATATGAAAAGGTAGTACAAAATTACATTTGTTATCATTAAATAGGTATAATTATGGATCCAGCTCTAGTGAAACATTGTGTAGATTGAGCAATGTCAGCAGTAAAGCATGCGATTAAATGGGATATAAATAGAATATACCGGTTGTCTCCCCTGAGCATAGTTACATGATTATTATTATTATCATTATTACACGTGTATTATTATCATTATTGTTATTATTATCTTTATTATAATCGTTATTATTATTATCATTACAGGTTGTATTATCATTATTATTATTTCTATTACTATAATAATAATGATGATGATAATGATGTGATACTATATCCTGAAGTCATTCCTGCACTGTTGCAAGTAGATCAGACAATATTACCTTGAGGTTTACCTATATCATTCTCCTTACAGTCGGCATGGAGGTCGAACAGGAGTACGACCAGCGGATACTTCTTAGCTGGGAGAGACATGGCGTGGTGGTTGGTGAGTAGAAAACATACACACACACACACACACACACACACACACACACACATATATATATATATATATATATATATATATATATACAGAAACAAAAAAACAACACATACACACACACATAATAAGACTTGCTAATTGTCTAAATCCAATAACTATTGAAATTATTAATGTTACACACAAAGTGTACGAAACACAATGAATGAATTAACTATTCTGTTTACTACATTATACAGCATGCCTTTCTTAATCATATTATACTGCCTATCCAGAGCTTGAGAGCCTATGGAGTTATAATGCAGAAAAGGCCGAAAATCAATCCTTTCATTTTCAAATCAATTCTTTGATGTGAAATGTATGAAATGCATGTCACGGTAACTACACCATATCTGCAATATAACAACAACACAAAACCTGTATTTTTCACCAGGTGGGTTTGTCTCTCTACGTGAGTAATATCGGGAGCGGGTCTTTCATCGGTCTTGGCGGGACTGCAGCGGTGTCGGGATACGCCGTGGTGTCGTACGAGTTCCATGTGAGACATAACAATTATCATCTCTCTCTCGCTATGTTCAGAGTTCTATCTTCCTATCTATCGATAAACACTCAAGTCCAGTGAAAAGTGCTTTGAGATTATTACGCTTGTATTAAAAAAAATGCTCGTGTGCTTATCACTAATTCAACATCAACTCTAAATCTCAAGACATTTAAATAAAAAACAAATAAGTAAATCTCAAAAGAAAGAGAAAAATATTCTACACAGATTGATACAAAAATGACAAGTTTTATATCGATACAGCTGAAATCTGAGATTTTTGTCATTTCTGTACATGAAATGAATAAGAAATTGTGAGAACATGACATCGTCAACTTGCTGATTTGAATATTCATAAGGACTGGTAAAGAACAATGTTTTCCGGAAAAATGTGTAATTTCAAAATGTCATATCTGCCTTATTTCTTATCCGATTTTTGTCATTTTTACATCATTCTGATGGGATATTTTTCTCTTTCTTTTGACGTTTATTTATTTTTGGGGCGCCGGGATTTCCTCATTGATGAACTGTGCGGTATAACCTTGAGCAAACATGCCTGAACTATAGGTGCCGAATCGATGTCAAAAGTGCAAAATGAAGAAACTAATTATTAGACCAGTCATAATTATGCAAGCAAGAACGAGCACTAAAAGAAAGATTCAAGAGGCTAGGTTGATGAATGTGTTACATTAAGAGTTATTAAATAATACCAATGTTCTCACACCTGCCAACGATCTGTGTACTGGCGATACATTTAGTAACTTCACTTGTTCCTTTTCATTTTTTTACGGAAGAGAGATGAATGTGGTCGGGGAATGTGTACTTTGGGGTATAAGTTCATTTTTCAATTTGTCTCACTCTGTACAAATGAAATTTGTATAAATTCATTTATATGCCTATTCCACCTCGGACTACTTAATACAACGATGACGGAGTTTCGGAGTTTGGGTATTTTTTTTTCCAAGTTCATCGTGTCACTGCCGGCAACCAGGGATAGCCTGAGTGTCGCTGCCCGGAAAGCAGTAGATGACAGGCTAAATTCCCGCTGGTTCCCTTTTCCACGACATATTTGTTAAAAATGTAGATAAGCTAAATCAGCAACTGCGATCTTGCAAATTTCATTTGTTACAGAGGAAGAAAAATTGAAGAGAACTCATACCCCATGCATATCTTCACTCCTCTGCTAAATAATCTCTTGCTTTCAATGTATGTATCTAATTTTGTCGAAATTATGACTCATCATTATAAGAAAATAGATTGCCGTAACTCTCTTCTTCATTTTCCTTCTCCAATATTGCCCAGGGCCTGTTTTCGCTGCTCATCCTGGGGTTTATTTTCACCCCAATCTACATCTCCTCTGGGGTGAGTGAGAAGAAGATTTAATGCTGACAGAAACAGCGTTCGTATTAATAACCGGCCATAGTTCGTCATACACAGTAGTTCCAACGGCAACCAATAACAATAGATCGGCTTTATCAATTTCATTGTGACACAGTATGGTAATATTGTGACTAGATGGGCAGACGTTTCTAACAAATCTAAAATGTCTAAAGTTACTTTTGTTAAATAGAGACAAAGATGTCATACTAGTACGATATGTGCCTCGTATAGATGTATGACATTATAAATAGCGGTATATCCACTATACAAAACATTCCTTTCTAGGCCTGTGGCTGTTCTAGCTTATATCAATTTCCGAACTACAGCAATGAAAGGCATCACAGACAACAGTATAGTATGAAACAACAGAATGCCATATACAACGAAGATGCTACCAAGAACAGACCATGCAAACTCAATTTAGCGTGTTCGTACTATGATAATTGAAATTACATGTATTACAATTCTATTGATAGCTAAAGTTGCGTTATAACCGATAGATGTATAATGAATTGCAATAAGTTCACCAACAAGAAATTGGTTTTGTCAGATCAATTGTAAAATTATCAATATTCATACTTTTCTTAGTGAATGAGTGTGATGTTATCTGAACGAGTTCAATTAGGCAATATAGCCTCAATATGTGATTTATTAACCCCTTGTACTAGGTGACAACGGTGCCGGAATACCTTCAGGTTCGTTTCGGTGGTCAACGACTTCGACTGTTTCTTGCCATCGTCTCCATCATCTTCATCGTTCTCACCAACCTCTCGGTACGATGCTCGGCAATGCCTGTAATCGCTATCAATTTAATCATCATAAACCTCATCGACGATAGCATTGTTGTAATAAACCGATATATTTTATGCTCGCTAGCTGTCACTGAATATGAGCTAAATAATTGTTATGAATATTGCTTTCAGCAGTTATAGTGAAATGACCTTATGCTTTGTTTGTAGTCTTGCACTGATGCTGGTACTGCGCTTTTTTTTTGTCAGACCTGGTGAATCAAGAAAACAACCTGAATCAATTTGTGCGTGTGTGTGTGTGTGTGTGTGTGTGTGTGTGTGTGTGTTTTTAAATGCAGAAACAACATTGGACAATCCTATTTCACTTTTGTTACACGATGTACACATTTTAGGACGGGGACCCCCCCCCCCCCCCCCGGGCGTTGCCCAAATCCTTGGTTTGCTTATATTTTGTGCGACTGACGTGGTGTAGAGATGTGCGTTTAATCGAATCCATATAACAGTCACGCCGCAACAAGTCTATACACTTCAATCAGCTAAACTCAATTTACTTCACCTTTATGTCATTCAATTCATTTTAACCCAACTCAACCGAATTTAGCCAAGTTTAGATCAAACGAAATAAGAAGAGACAAAATTTTCTCTTCGCAAACAGGCCGAGATGTATGCAGGTACTGTCATAATTCAGCAGACCCTGGGCTGGAATCTCTACCTGGCGATCGTGCTCATCCTGGTTATGACCGCAGTCTACACGGTGGCCGGAGGGTTGACCGCGGTCATCTACACCGACGCGCTCCAGTCCATGATTATGGTCATTGGCGGAATCATACTTTTCATCATAGGTAATGCTTTGTGATTCTTCGTTCTCACAATGGCATCCATCATCATTATTATACGCACAATACATACAATTTGGTCCCCGTGAAGACCAGTAGCACTATGATAGTGCATCTGAATATGGGCTACCAAGCCAAATAGTCTTGAACAAATGCAGAAAATAAAAAAAAAACCGAAAAACAAACATGACAAAGTTCTGCTCGTTATGGTACGAGTGTAATGGAGCTTTTACGATTATATCAATTCAATTCCAACTGAAATTCAAAGTTTATTTCACCTTTTTTTTCTTTCAACACAATATACAAAGTAATGTGTAAAGTTAGACATACGTTTGAATGATACCCAGAAGCAAATAACAACAGCAACGAACCTTCGAAATAACGAACCTTATATCATTTTCGAATGAATGAACCTTCGGAATAGCGCACCTTATATCATTTTCGGATTAATGAACCTTCCTAATAACGAACTGTGAAACCCAATTAGGCGAGCATATTGCCTATTATAGTACGTCCATGATCAGAGGAATAAAACGTATATAGGCCTACACTCAGTGAAGTGCACAAACAAATACACACACACACACATAGGCCCTAAGTACATTTTGAGCTGAGGTGAAGAAGAATGTCCTTACTGTGTCCCTTTCACTACGTCACAGCTATCATCGAGGTCGGTGGCTTTGAGGGGCTGCGCCTGGCGTACATGACTGCCATACCCGAGTCCACTCAGCTCAGCCCTAACACCACCTGCGGTATTCCCAGCGAGACGGCCTGGCACATCTTTAGGCCTGCTGATGACGGAGACCTACCCTGGCCCGGAGTCGTCTTCGGAATCTTTCTCCTCTCCATACACTATTTTTGCACAAACCAGGTTTGAAACATTCCCAGTAATGCGTTTCATCTGAATGTACTATTTCATGTAGATCAGCCAAGCCGCATCTCTAACAAGCAGCGATGAAGATTATATAATTCAAGAGACCATTCGGATGAAACGAGCAGGTCAAACTTTGGTTTTCAGGTTCTCGTGAAATTTGAAAATATTCTGTTAGTAAACCCGTTTGTTTTGCATTGTGACAGATGTCAGTTATGCAACTCTGCCCCCAATGTCAAGTGTGTAGTATTTGACACTCTCGGGCACAATTCCCCCCCCCCCCAAACACACACTCATTTACACATTCAGCTATCTGAGGTAGATTGTAATAATAATATATAGTGTATAATATATATATATATATATTTATATATATATATATATATTTATATATATACATATATATATATACATATATTTCTATATTCCATTGCAATAATATGATCGTCAATTTAATCATCGATCGCATATATATATATATATATATAATACATGCATATATTTATATATTCCCTTGCAATAATATCGTCAATTTCATTATCGATTGCAGTATGAGTCATAGGTTATTCTTCTCATCAAAATCTTTACCGTTCACAATAATTTTAGTTCACTATGTTCACTATATAGTTCATTATGTATCACCGATGAGCCAATCGAACCGTTATGTACTTGCGTTCTGGTCCTAATGTTCCCCATCATGATTATAATTATCATTTATGTTTGTAAGGGAAATCACAAAAATCAAACCACACCGACTTTTTCATGGTTTGCTCGTCATTTGATCTTTGTACCGTCATGAAATCTTGGCCTCATTGCTTTTACAAAATCAGTGAATATTGAATAGGATTGAGTTGAATTGAATTGAACCATATAGGTCCTGGTCCAACGTTCGCTGTCGGCCAAGAACCTGACTCACACCAAGGCCGGGGCCATCCTGGCAGCCTACCTCAAGGTGCTCCCCATGATCCTCATGATTTATCCCGGCATGATCAGCAGGGCTCTCTTTCCAAGTAACTATGACTTTCTTTTTAATAATGATGATGATTACAAATAAACGTCTATTGGATAAGGTGTTATTTACCCAGAGTAGGCTATTAATGTCAGTGGTGCATTCCCAAAAGTCTCTGCTGTCCACCCCAGCATTGTCGGATACCTATTACGGGTGCACGTTACGAGTCCGACACTCATGAGTCCTATAGTCCACGAAAAAGCCCACGCAATATGTGTCGCTGACACGGTTACCATCTACTTGTCATTGTTGATATGTTATAAAACTTATAACAACATTTTGTAAAATGTTGTATTAAATGTTTTAAATGTATAAAAATGTTTGTATAATATTCAAATGAATTGCAAAACACTCAAACACATAAAAGAAAAATCTTATCGTATATACGTGTATAGTCAATATATTCTGTTCAGAGGTGTTTTCTATCTTTTATATTTTGCATGTGGCATCACACAGTGCATGGCAAAACACATGACACCACATGACATGAAATGACATGAAATGACATGACATGACATTACATGACATCACGTCACGTCACGTCACATCACATCACATCACATCACATCACATCACTTCACATCACATCACATCACATCACATCACATCACATCACATCACATCACATCACACCACATCACATCACATCACATCACATCACATCACATCACATCACATCACATCACATCACATCACATCACATCACATCACATCACATCACATCACATCACACCACACCACACCACATCACATCACATCACATCACATCACACGTCACGTCACGTCACGTCACGTCACGTCACATCACATCTCATCACATCACATCACATCACACCACACCACACCACACCACACCACACCACACCACACCACACCACACCACATCACATCACATCACATCACATCACATCACATCACATCACATCACATCACATCACATCACATCACATCACATCACATCACATCACATCACATCACATCACATCACATCACATCACATCACATCACATCACATCACATCACATCACACCGCATTGCATCGCGTCGCATCACTTCACATCACACATGTCATCTCACATCACACCACACCATTTGCTTATTACAATGATGAAATGAAGTAATGTGCCTATTTTGATGTTTCCTCTGACGCCAGACGAAGTAGCTTGTCAGAATGCGACCGCCTGCGTAGAAGTATGCGAGAATCCCAACGGGTGTTCAAACATCGCCTATCCACTTCTCGTTCTCGAGCTCATGCCAACAGGTAGGCATCAGGCTTGTAACTGTTCAAAGATACACTGTGGGCCTAAGACTCTTTCATTTCTTCACGAACATCTATGTTTGGCGTCATATAATATATGTTGCTCACATAAAATAAGAGAACGCGCACAATAAAATGAAATTTGTATCTTTTTTTATATTGTAATCTGTGATATTAATGTATCGGTGCTGTTTTGGGTGCACCAGGTGGGTTGGGGAGGATGGCCTGAGGGCCCAAGTCATTTAGTTGGCTCTTTCCAGACCCGGGCTGCCCAACCTGGTGCACCCATAACTCTCCATTGTGTGTTTTGATTTTGAATAATGTAATATTGATATTTGTGACTGAAAGCCTAATAAATAATAATAATAAATAATGACAATAATAATAACAACAATAATAATAATGATGATGCTAATAATATCATTATTATTATTATTATCATTATTATTATTGTTATTATTATTATTATCATTATTGTTATTATCATTATTATCATTATTATTATCATTATTATAATAACTGTAGAAAATAGTAATGTTACGATTTTTCGGCTCCAAGACTTCATTGACATTCCGCATCATAGCTGTCTGAGGTATATAGGAATTCTGCAAAGGTCCATAGCCAAACATTCTGAAAATAACATTTCTGAGAGTTGTGGCGATTACATCATGCGTCTATCCCTATACGCTAATGAGCTAATATGAAGCATGACCATAATGTTTACGAGTTGAGAGGGGAATAACAATCATGTGCTAACTGCAGCGAGTTATAGTTTTGTGTATTCGGTAAAATGTGTATAAGAGTATGTGAGTGTGTGCGTGTGTGCGTGTGTGTATGTGTGTGTGTGTGCTGAAGAGTTATTACTGCTAGTAATACGATAAGTTTGCTTTCAAGGGGAGGAACCCAGATCCTCCACCCCCAATGGCTTTGGCTGAGCATGAGAATGTGTAACCATTCATCCCTTCCTCCACACAGGCTTAAAGGGCATGATGTTGGCAGCCATGTTGGCTGCGCTGATGAGTTCATTGACCTCCATCTTCAACAGCCTCAGCACCCTCTTCACCATCGACATCTGGGCCAAGATTCGACCCTTCTCCACCGAGCTCGAGCTCCTCGTGGTTGGCAGGTAAGTCCCTTCGTGCACCCGGTCGTGCACGAGGTCGAACCCAGCCTGCGACTCACTATCTTTCCCGTCACATTAACCATGTCAGATAATCACAGAATGTATGTTTTCACATGCGTTCTTGGAAACATTTACAAAAGTTCTAGTGACTTCATGGATTCGGCTTTGCGTTTTAAATAAATCAACTACAAAATCAATTCAAATATTCATTTATGTCTGATTTTTTCCTGAATATAAATGTATGTTATTGTTCACTTCATATATTTATGAAACATAATTATCAATATATTCATGTGCCCTCTCTCCCTCTCTGCCGATTTCGCTTACTCCGATTTCTGTTCTCTCAGATTGTGTACACTAGTGCTTGCTGCAGTCAGCGTACTCTGGCTGCCTCTCATTGAAGCCTTCGGTTCGGGAGAACTTTTCGTCTACATCCAATCTATGACGTCATACCTCTCTCCCCCAATCTTCGCCATCTACTCGGCAGGGATGTTCTGGACCCGCACCAATGAGCAGGTGAGATCTCGGCCCTGATACAATGAAGTTCAGAAAATTAGAAAATCAAACTTGAAAGTCTCTGATTACTCGATTGTAATTGGCTGACATCTAACTTATGTTTGATTTTCTGATTTATATGTTTGATTGCATCTCTTCATGCAATAGTTCCTTGGCCTGACTTTAGTTTACAAACCATTTTGATGAATTGATTGTAGACATCTGTAGCTGAATAATGGAAAGGAGCGCCATGATTGAAGCTCGAATTCACTGCGCCCCTTTTGTATGGAATCCTATATCCTCAGAGCAGAGTCAAGAATGTTGAACAGGAATTGATCTTCCTCGTAAACACCATTGCTTTCAAAAACAAAGATATATATATATATATAATATATATATATATATATATATATATATATATATATATATATATATATTTCTTCAACGAAAGGAACTCCGTCTCATTTCTGCCATTTTGAAATATATGATCGCCAAGGGACTGAGGCAGACCTACCCATCGTCACAATAAAACATTTCATTCGCGTCTACATAAATGAATGAGTTTCTATGTCTGTCGCCATCACAAACTCTCTAACGTGTATTGCAAATCACTTTATTTCTCAAAAGGGCTGGTATACGAAGGGGAAAATCCAAGTACTCACCATTCAGTATACGTGTACATATTCGTCGGTTATATATACAGCAATATAGAGAGAGTGGACAGGAAAAAAATCAATTGGTAGTGTGTAATGACGTCAATGTACACGAGTCGAATCGAAGGTTTTCCCCCCACACGATCAACCGTATCACTACCAAATGGTTTAATACATGACATCAAATAATATATCATATAAACAGATTCTGCACGAAAACTTCATTCAAAATCCGCGCGGTCACACTAGCAAAAGATCGTTGAGTTTACGATCGCGAAGTCTTCTCGATCTTTTGTCCTCCCTTCACTCTGACAGCCAGATTTCTTTGGATCGAGAAGTTTGGCGGAGGTGGGTGAACTATCCCTAGTTCGAGAGAGAAGTTTTGCGAGAAGTTTCGCGGGAAGTTTACTATAGTCACGGTCACACTGGCAAGAAATCGTTATCTTAAGGATCGCGATCTTATCCCTAAAAAGACTGGGCTATTTTGGTGCCTCGTATATAGGACTGGGGGGCTCGTTGCCCCCCCCCCCCCCCCCCCCAAGATCTTGGCCGTTGACTGCGTGATCGCAAGGAAAATTGGCACTCGCGTCACCCACAAGGTACTGTAATCCACAAAACTGAATAGGTAATTATTTCACAATTATTCACATTTACTTTTAATAATTTAATTATGCTAATTTATGCATGAAATAAGAAAAAAAAACCCGGCTGTAAATCTGTAATTAAAGGTCCAAAACTGCTAATTTTTGGTCTAGGTACTCTTTTTGGGATTCTTATTGAATGCACATAAAAACAAAATGGCTGTATCAAATTTTTAGAATATATCTTATTGTTTTTAAAGGTTTTTATGTATTTCATTGTTTTCGACTTTTTGTTTTTTTATTGTTTTTTGTATTCGATGGAAATCATCGGCGACACTATTCCGATCACAAGCAACGTGAAATTAATTGATTTTCATCAGTAAAAGTAAAAATAATGGTAAATTTATGAATTTTGGTAGGAAACAGAATTTGCATTGAATATGTACATGAAATCACGTTTTTGAGCAATTTCGGGTCTGACATGCACTTACAAAATATTGCGTAACTTCAGAACCGCGTACCTGGGCGTCGCTAATTAGGTCTCAAAAGCGGCGCAAGACTTAAAAGAAAAAAAGTCATTAAACGTCGCGGCGCGAGATTTTTACGTTACAGATTTATCGTGAAAAATGTCGAGGGGGGGGGGGACCCCTCCCCCCAGAGGGTTAAACTTCGCGATCTACTGCCAGTGTGACCGCGGCAAAATGTGTGACAAAACTGATTTATTTTAATGGGCTCTCTCTGTCTCTCCCTGTGTATCCAAGTGGATGAATTCAAGTTTTTTACACTGTTGCTCTATTCTTAAAAATGCAAACAGGGCGCGTTTTGGGGTCTGGTATTTGGAGAGGTGACTGGTCTTACTCGAATGGTCCTGGACTACATCTACTCTGGACCAGCTTGTGGGTCTCCCGACACGCGGCCTCCCATGATCAAGAATTTTCACTACCTCCATTTTGCCATTTTCCTCTATTTCGCCACTGTGTTATGCGTAGTGGTGGTTAGTCTCTTGACGAAGCCCATCCCTCCTTCCAAGGTAAGACTATCTTTCATCATTATTATTATCATTATTATTATTATTATTATCATTATTATTATTATTATTATTATTATCATCATTGTTATCATCATCATTATAATTATTGTATTTTCATTATTGTTATCATTATTATCATCTTTATTTTTATTTCATTTCTATTTCTTATTTATTTTTTTCTGCAAATATCAAGGTCTGGTTTTTAGGTCCGTGCTAGAAAATACATGACGAGTGCTGTTTGAGATGTCCTATTTCATTTCATTTTCATTTCATTTATTTCCACATTAAAAACAACAATCATTACATTTCAAGTCATAGTATAAACATATTCATTGTGGGGGACCAATTAAAGCCTTTCAGGATTGTTGGGAATAGGCCCCAAAGTAAATGCAAGACTTCCTCAACTTACAATATATAGGTACAAAATATATAGAACACAAATGGTGCACAATCAAAGCAGGATGAAGAAGGAAAAAAGAAAAGAGTAAAATACTGGCAGAATATACAAAACCATGTTGCTATTACATACGGAAAGTGCGTCTAAAATTGTTACTGAACTGCTGTAATGATTTGCAGTTTTTCAGTTCCTTTGGTAAAGTGTTCCACAAAATGGGACCTTGATAAAAAATTGTTGACTTGGCTAATTCGGTTCGGTAGAGGGGAGGATGAAAATTTTGTTGGTTTCTTGTATTATAAGAATGAATACTGCTGTTGAGATGAAAACATAGTTGTAAGGGGGCTGGTAATGCACCAAATAAATACTGTTGCATAAAAATTCCTGTTTGGAAGCAGATTATATCTTGAATTGGTAATATATTCATTTTTTTGGAATAATGCAGAAGTTTGTGACAAATAATGTGAGTGAGTTATAATAGGAATAGCTTTCTTTTGCAACAAATGAATACGTTTCACATTTTTTTTAGTTGAATGGCTCAAGACGAGAGTACAATAACTCAAATGAGATGAAATGAAAGAATGATATAACAATTTCAACACATGCTTAGGTAAAAATTTCAGTTTTCGCAATATACCAATATTTCTCGACAGTGTGTTGCAGAGCATATTAACATGACTATTCCAAGACAGTTTATCATCCAACATAACACCCAAAAAATTTACACTACACATTGAATTTTTTAAAGATTAATGTTTACTCATCTTTATTTCCTGTACTTATCATTTCTATTTTCAAATTTTCGCAGATCAAACAATTTAAAGAATTTATAACGGATTCAACTTAAATCGTCCTTCAGTCACGTTTATATATGCATAGTAAAAATGCATGCGTTTGCGCATATGTTTGTAATTATTGTGACATTTGTTATTGTTATATCATAATCATTTCATCATCATCTTATCAGCACCCATGTTCCTTTTGTATGTAGTTGGTCCGGCTGACCTACTGGACTAGGTACAGCAAGGTTCCACGGGTACCCATGTCTCTGGAGGAAAAAGAGAAGGAGGAGAAGCAACAAATACTCAAGAAGGAGAAAGAGCTTAGAGATTATAATAGTAAGAAAATGGAAACTTTTTTTTTTCTATTCCTGATCTGAATCATCTATCATCCTACTTTTGTACCTGTAGACTAAGAACAGCTTCGTATTTCATTATTGTTTTGTGTTTTACAATTCACAATGAATTGAAGTAAAAATGTGTTGTTAGTTTTGAGTAGAAAAGGAACAAGAAAGGGAAGAAATAAATAAAGATGATGCCTGTCGTTTAGGCAGTTTACCAATAAATAACATACAGATGAGTAACTGGTTATACCACGTTCTGACATTGAAGTCAACTTTGCTACTTCGTTTTCATCGTTGGGTCATTCTGTTTTTACCTGTGCAGAGCGAGAAAGCAACCCGTCAGTTGTTCGCCGAGCCTGGAACCTGGTGTGTGGAATCACTGATGCTCCTCCAGAGGCCCAGTTAACCGCGGAAGAAGAAGAAGAGCGGATGATGAGGTTAACCTCTCTGGACGAGCCCCCCTTTTGGAGCCGCGTGGTGCTGGTCAACCTCTTCATATGTATGGGGTTCGGCGCCGTAGTGGTCGCCTTGTTCGCTTAGAGGAACAAAGAAGCACAAACACGAGTACGATTATCATGTGATTCTACAGTGGGAATCTCGGCATGGACTCGGTGTGTCAGTGTGATGATGATGAGGATGATGATGTTAATGATGATGATTTGTTGGTTTGTGATCGTAGGCCTACCTATGTGTGTGAGCGAGAGATATCAGACAAAGAAAAAGAAGAAAAAGTAGGAAGGGAATAATGGAGGGAAGGGAAAGCATGATGACACAAAGAAAAGTGAGTGAAAGCGTTCTGTAATGTTTGTGTTGTGTTGGTCCACTTTAGCATAAAAGACAATACAGACTGTCAAGCATCTTTGTGTTTAGTACTTGATGAATGTCAGTCACTGTAAAAGTAGATATGGGTTTTAGGGGTGGATTTAGGAATTCCGTAAAGGGGAGACGCCTTTACAATATTAAAGGGGGCGCACTCACCCCCATTTTTTTCTTTTTATTTCTTTTGTTTTAACCAATAATAATAATAATAATTATAATAATAATAATAATAATAATAATAATAATAATAATAATAATAATAATAATAATAAGAATAACAATAACAATAAAGAGGGGGCGCGCGCCCGGTGCACCTCCTCTGGATCCGCCACTGGGATTTTGAGTATTCTTGTGCCACAATGGTCTGATACACAACATCTTTAGTATTTGTTCCCCTTTCACATGCATTTTTTTTTCTCTTTGTTTAAAGACGACCGTGAAAACCTTTAAAACTAGACAGCTGTACACATAGGCCTACATAACGCAACACTTATGACTAAAAAAGTTATAATTTGTGTAGTCTTATAAAACATGCCATCATATGCACGTATACCAAAAAGAACCCCCCCAAAAACAGTTATTTCGGCACTCCTTCACCTAATGAAAAAAAAAACCCAGAAAGAGGACTTGCGCTACATCATAGCTGAAACATTTTGGTTTGAAAGTGTGTAATGTAGATAGGTTTGTATAAAATATTTGGCAAAAAATGTGTCGATGCTAAACAACAAGAAACGTGAACATTTTATACCGCACTGATTATCGATATTTCAAGCGAATCCACGGTCTTTCGTATGTCCTAGAATGGTTTAATACTTTGATATATTTGATTTGATATGAACAAGTAATGATGATTTTCATGATTATTTTTAGTTTTGTAATATAACGATGATTTCATGAAAAAAAAATTGCGCAAATGTAGTTAGCATATTTCATGTCTTTTTATAAGTATACTGTGCAGTGTTTGATAATGTTATAACAGTATGCATGAAAGTAACTGCGTTCGCATAGTAGTTCGTATATACAAGGATTGTGTTTCTTGAGTGTGTGTGTGTGTGTGTGTGTGTGTGTGTGTGTGTGTGTGTGTGTGTGCATGGACCCATGGATGTGTGTGTTGGTGGGTGTATACGAGTATTTTGTGGTTGGGTGGGCAGGTTACGTGATATCTTGAAGGGTTATGAATCTAAATGCTGAATCTTGAATATGGATGATTTAATCAAAATTTACGGAAACAAACATTTCATTTCATTAATTTTTATGCGAAAACAACTTTTTAACAACTTTCAGCATATGATTTAGATTGTTCATTCACTAATGAGTTTGTGGGAGATAAATCTTAAAGCTTTACAACAGTTCATACTAGTAGTTCATTCACTGAAGAGTCAGCTAGTAGCAGCTTATCATAATTCACAAACAATGGCTTGATTTCCACTACTGGTCATCAGCTCTTGGACCATACAAACTCGCATGCTTACCGTTAAAGTGATCGCCTGCGTCGGCATCAGTTGAGGTGTAGAGAATTTGCTGCTTTATGATTTCCTTTGTTATAACCTAAATTTGCTGACGCGATTGTGCAAAAGACTTTAACAGTTCCTATTCTCTTTTCTAACATAATGAAAGAGCACTTGAATTACCCCCTTCATGCACATACAGAGCATGGGGAATGAAATTACCCCTAACATTTTTATGTCATATAGAAAGAATGTATACGTCTCATATAAGAAAACTGACTTTGTGGGATTCTGGTTGTTCTGCAGAGACGCCACGAAAGATTGTAGTCTTCTCAATCCATCGATGGCGGCACCAAAAATTAAAAAAGTCTTTAACTTTTCAACGGATTGTCCGATTTCATCAAACTGCACTATGTGTCCTACTAAGATTGCTGCATTCACTAAATTCGCATATTGGGTATCATTCCCCTTCAAAAAGTCGCTAACCCTGTTATTACCACACATAACTTGTTCGTGTGTAATTTCAATGGTACTCCGAGGAAAATGGCCATAAAAAGCAGAATAAATCATCTATGTTGTGGACAAAATATTATTCAGTTTGTACAAACGAAAGTAAACTTACTTTAGGAATCTATTTTATGAATGTAAAACAAAGTCATATGATATATGCAAAAGATATTGCTTAGTATATGTCAGGCCCATATTTGGTGCAAGGTTATGTTAAAAAGTATTTGAAACACTAGCAATTAAAATGCAAGGTATATATTACAAAACTCCTTTTATGCATGTTCATTGATATCATGGTGTGTGCATTAAAAATATTTCGGTTTTCTTTTCTCGATCCAGTGCTGTTAAAAACTGCATTTATTTTCATTTATTTTCTTGGTCATGGCAAGTTGTAACTATACGTGACTAGTATGTCTTTATACCTCAAAAGAAATCAATTTTCTTGTTCATTTTGTCATCTTTTACCCTCTCCTGGAGGGGCAAATAAGCAACGCTTTACGTCTCTACATCCAAGAAAGTAAGTAAGTAAGCAAACAACATGATTATCATCGTCACATTTGTTTTTCAACAACTTTGGTTCTCGCTCAAATAATTTAATCGTAAGAATTCTCTCATTGTCTCTCCCTTTGGCTTCTGTCTTTTCATTTATCTTTTCCTCTCTGTCATTTTCTATACCACTGGCAAGCATATAAGATGTTAGGACACCAACAATGCTTCATCCTCACCCCATTAAAAACAAAAGACAGACATAAACCACTCATTAGGATTCGTATTTACAAAAAAAAAGAGAAGAAAAACAAACACGGATTTAAATGGCGTAGCATTAAAGGTACTGTACAGTACTGGTTGAGGTGGGGATTCATGTTTTGCACATTCCTAAGTGAGATAATGAGAAACCTCTTATGAAATATTAAAGAGCATGTAATTTTAAGAAGGGTTCAACATTTATTTGATGAAAATTGGTTTTCAAATGGCCGAGATATCCGAAAAAGTGATAATAATAAAAGGCGACATGCCACAACTTTATTAGGATCTCTTTGTTTCACCTTGTTTTTGGATATCTAAGCCATTTCAAAACCAATTTTCATCAAATAAACTTTTGATACCCCATGGAATTGCATGCTCTTTGACATCTCATAGAGTGGTTTCTGAATATCTTGCAAAACATTAAAAGCTAAATCCTCACCTCAACCAGAACTGTACACACCCTTTAATCATAAGTTTCTCTCTGTGCCGTACGTATGTGTAAATTTCTGAAAGACATCTGTCTATAAAATTTCATCTGTAAGAAAAATAACATATATATATATATATATATATATATATATATATATATATATATATATATATATATAGCACGTGTGTGTATGGGTCTGCATGTGTCTGTGTTTACCTGTACAGCATTTTTACATCACCTTCATTATCTAGATGTGGGAGGTTACAAATGAGGCCAGATACAGAATGTAAAGTATAGAATATATAGATAGATATATTTATAGAAAGTTTTATGTACAGATCGATATAAATCAAATCGATAGCCATGAACATAATTATACATAGTCGCTCAATCATGATATACATCCAATGCTGAGTACACGGAGATTACACGATAAACTATACAAAAGACATTAGGATAATCTTAAATCCAGCGTGAAAATCACTTTGTTGCAAAATGGTTCAGAAAATAGCAAATTCTTTTAAAAAATAGTTTGTACAAAACTCATATATCAAAACTGAAGTTTACAAAAAATTAAGTACATAAAAATCAATGTAAGTATCAAGACAAGAAGACGATGGAATTTCACTCAGTTTCTTATAGCTCCTTTCTGAGTAAAATCCTGGAATTTCTTCACCTTGGAAACTGGCAGCAATATCATATACTGCAAATGTAACTTGCAAATACTTCTTGGTAAGAATGAATGCAGGAATTTTAAGAGCTTTAAGTAACACAATACAGAGCACTGAATAAGCAAAGTTCACATAATTGGAAATATCCGGAGATCCTTGCGATCGGTGACGGGTGATAGCTGTTTCCCTCATGGGCAGTATCCCATTCTTGAGTCTAGAATAGCTTCTTTTCATATAGCCTACATTTGAAGATCTTTGTGTGTGTGTGTGTGTGAGTGTGTGTGTGTGTGTTTGTTTTAGTCTTTTTGCTTTTTGAGAAGAGCAACATGACTACCATGCTACGCTTCAGTAATTTTCTCACAGACAATGATATCAACATCTCTTCCACGCTGTATTATATTTACCACTCTGCTTCTCAGCTTCTAACTCGCACCTTATATATGAGGCTCCTTGCCTGTTCAGTGGACCACTGTGGCCTAAGTTCCCGAGTAATTATTTTCGTTTAGCTCAGGTACTGCCACAGGAAACTTTGTGCATGCTGGGAATGCTGCTGCTGCATTCTGGGAATGATGCTGCTGCATTCTCGGAAGGTTCTTTGCATTTACAACACATTCAACACAGCATTAAGTTTTGATGGTGCTCTAGAATTGCAAGAATGAGCATAGACAGACAAGAAGGCTAAATTGAATTTGGGAATTCTTGTCCACAAAAAAAAAAAAAAAATAAATAAATATTCCAACAAGTTCCACATGTAGCTGGCTAGTAATGAGAGGCTTCATAATCTATAGAAGCTCTTCAAAATATGACTGAAGAAACCTATCAAAATCCTTCCGCCCAAATAAATAAATAAATAAATAAATAAATAAATAAATAAATAAATAAATAAATAAATAAATAAATAAATAAATAAATAAATAAATAAATAAATAAATAAATAAATAAATAAATAAATAAATAAATAAATAAATAAATAAATAAATAAATAAATAAATGTAGTTATTATTCTTTGGGGGAGAGAACTGTGAAATATTTCATTTAACAATGCAATTTCAAGGAATGGATGAAATCTTGTCTTTCTACTTGACAGCTTTAATTATCACACCTTCTTGTCTAAATCAATGATCCTAAAGCTGTGGCTACTCACAGCTCTGTGAAATAATCTGTAAACAAAATTGATTCATAAATTCCACAATGTCGACTAGTCACTGACGGTTTTCTTATTAAAACATGACCTTTTTTTCTGCCTGTCTTTTCAGTTGGTCTGTAGCTCTCCGAAAACAAAACATCAATTCAAGAAGTAGAATGGTTACATATTGATTTGATTTTAATCAAATGCGAATACATCATTCCCCTTGCACTCTTCGATATGTTGATGATAGTGATTGACCAATATAAATTCCTGTTATCCCTTTCATATTATTTTTTCCTGTTGACCAACAACTGTTTTTTTTTTCTTGCTTTATTCAACATCACAGCGAGTCTTGTCTATGACTGTATTCTAACCTCTTGGGACAGCATTTTTCTGAACCACAATACACTCAACCCATGTTCTGTCAAATGTTGGATACTCTAAAGTGTATGCTGATGACTGGATTTCACACACATTGCACAATCTCTGTAGCTGCAGACAAACTATCATGCATACAATACAGTGTACTTCCACAAGTCAGAAGGGAACCCATTAATGTACATGACATACTGGCATCTCTGCAGCAGTAATTCAAAACAACAGAGCAGCAATCCCATAGAAAAAAACGGAACACAGAAATTGATAAACAAAACTAAAGAGGGTTAATACACAAAAGGCTATTGTAAAATTAAACACTTTGTGCTCACACACATCAGGGCGTAAGAATCGAAAGGACGAGATGATTAGATTCTCACTGAGTATTTCTTGTATGTACATGAGTTTTCCACACGCAAACTCAGTGCATAGATATTTTAAACACCTTGTTTTTTCCATTTGGTCGTCACAGTTCCCTGCAACTCTGTTTCCTGGACTAATTCTACATACTGGTACATCATCTCCAAAATGTTGCAGATCTACACATTTACAAACTGTTATGCTTGAACATTGAACCTTGGCATCTATAGATATCGGGGAATATTAGAGTTGTTTGATTTTGGCATGTTCATTCACTAATTCTTGCTTATTTGTATAAGGCTCTTACAGATAAAGTAAACTATGATTGAAAAGCGCATAATATAAAAGAACATATACACAATAATTTACGGATAAAACGAATATACAATGCACTATGTATGGTAACTATTAACAGGACCTACATCAAGGTTGGCCTGAGCAAAGTATGAAACACTGGAAGCTTGAAAAACTTAACCCGTTGAGGACGAGTTCCGAGAATATTCGGGTAGGTGTCTATGGGAAATGCGTGTTGCAGCAAAATCAGTCCATCCTCAATGGGTTAATGAGCTGAATCAATGACACGGGTTTCTGGAATTTCAAATCTAGACAGGGCTTAAAAAAGCATTATAGGCATATTCCTTCATCTTGTCTCAAGTCAGGTTTGTGAAATTTCACCAAACACTACAATAAACAATGCACCAGGTAATTATTGCCATGATAACTATAAATGTTGCTGCTTTAGGGGAAAGTGAACCTGTTATGACACAGACATCAGACGGTAATTCTAAGTACATCATCTGAATACACATCACACACCTGCACGCCTTGGAGTCAATTCCTCCAAAAAGAAATGAGCTAATAGCCTCATGCCACACACTAGCAACATGATCACAGTCTTTCTATATGCCTTGAGAGTGGCCAGTCAGAGACACATGCTTTGCAAGGGTTCTTGAGATTAACAACAATTATGCTGCTGATACTTCGTATTGCCTTCCTTCCCCATCCCCAAAATAAACTTCCACACAAACTACCAAACGAACTTGTGATCACTGGCAGTTTTTCTTTGAAACCACATAGTGCGATGATGATATGAAAAGATGAACTTGAATTAATTAAATAATTCAAGAAATCAAATTGTGAAGAAGAGTAAATTGAGTTTAGAAAAAAGAGGAAGTCATTTCCACAGACACTTGAAATCTAATACTGTATAATGTAGACTATCCATTGAAAATGATTTGTGGAATGAAAAATGCAGTGCTTGTCATGTTCCCTTTCTGCACTGCCAATTTGCATTTTACCTCTTTATAGATACAATAACTTTTTTCCCATTAAGTACATAAATCTTCATCATCTTAAAGAATACAAATTACTGTGATAATTGAAATTGGGCTCAAATCTACAACAGAACGCCAATTTTAATTTCAGTAAAATCAGAGCAATCACATCAATAAATATAAGATGAAACACTAGTCTTATACAAGATGTTGAAGCCAGTCATTCTAACTGGCAAGTACACTATTCTGCCTTCAGTGACACTTTTACAGTGATTGTGGGAGGGCAATACCTCACAAAGGACTGGAAAAAGAGTCTGGAGTGAGGGGACACATAAGGTCCAAATTCACAAAGAAAAGTTTCAAATTTAGCCTGTGGATTATGCAAATTTTGTTTGTGTAAATGTGTGTGACAGATTGGGTATGCCTACAGACATCAAATAATGAATGCAGCTGATACTCACACAGGTATTTGCTTGCTATTTGCCCAACTATACATGAAACAGGGCCACTCACATACTCCAGAAAGAATACGTGGTGCACCGTGAAGCCTTCTACCCCCCAACGTTTTACCACCACGGAAGCCTTCAAAGATTTCATTATACATGACACAACAATGAAACATAAATAAGAGTTACATTACTAGGGAATATTCTGGTTAAACAATAAGGGAGTTCAAAAGTTCATAATGTATTGAAAAATTTGCAACATTTTCTCGAGCTGTCTGGTTTTCTTGCCTGCTTTTGAAACATCTTAGATCTTAGAGTAAGTACAAGAGAAAATGTGCATTTCAACTATTGTACCCAGTCAATTCGATGCCTCTGCTTCTTCACACAATCGCTCTATTTGTCACAATAATGTGGCCTTTCATATACATTCTGATCTAGCTCACTGACCTTGACCACCAACAAAGAATTGACCTTTAATCTTTTATGTAGGAAGCATTTTCCAATCCATCACTGATTCATAACAAATAAATTTTTTTACTGAGCTTACTCCTAGAGGAATTTATGTCCAAAAAGCAACATTTCAGCTCAATTTTGGTGACCATTAACCATGACCTTTCACCCCTGTCATTTTTAGGCAATTAATCACTGATTTATATCTAGCTTTCCTAGCAATTGATATTACCCCTGGAACTGCAAGCTGAAGTTATGACCTTAACTGTTGACCTTTCAACTATCGCCAATATCATGTTCATGGAAATAATTATCGACTTATTTTTACACCTCTTACCACAGTACAATCCAACTGGACATTCCTTGAATACTTTATAAAACACAAATTTTCGTATGCACCTTAATTGCAAATTTAGTGAGAGCCAAAATTTATGATATTAAATGCACGCAAAAGTTCTTGTCTACATCATATGCGTTTAATGCCAGCCACAAAAATCAAATGCATGGCTCCACTTGACAAAAATTTCATGCCACAAATATTTCTTGCTTTATGGGACAACTTGAGACTGCCATTCTAGCCAAAGATCAGAGACCTTTGACCTTTAAAGGGACTGTACAGTACTGGTTGAGGTAGGGATTCATGTTTTGAACATTCCTAAGTTAGATAATGAAAAGCCTCTTATGAAATATGAAAGAGCATGTAATTTTAAGAAGGATTCAACGTTTATTTGATAAAAATTGGTTTTCAAATGGCTGAGATATCCAAAAAAGTGCTAATAATAAAAGGCGACATGCCCCAACTTTATTAGCATATCTTTGTTTCACCTTGTTTTTGGATATCTCAGCCTTTTCAAAACCGATTTTCATCAAATAAACTTTTGATACCCCTTAGAACTGCCTGCTCTTTGACATCTCATAGAGTGGTTTCTGAATATCTCACAAAACGTTAAAAGCTAAGTCTTCACCTCGACCAGAACTGTACACACCCTTTAACCTTGAAGAGTGTTGCCCCAAATCATATCTAGCCTACCTGGGCCAGGCACTAAGAATAAAATTCCTAAGTCTCCAAACAACTAAACAAAGACAAAATAAGCCATCCTTATGTACTTCGGGTTAGTTATGAAGAAATTGACTTCGGGCTAGAATCTGAATGATCAATTGCTTCTTTCTTTGTTGTTGAAAGTTTACACAATCAAGCTTACCAAGAGCACACAGGACTTTGTGAGATCACTCATTGTGATAAAAATTTAGGAAGTCTCTCAGCTAAAGTTTAACATTTGGCTTGAAAAAAAACCAGGCTAGAACTTTGAAATTTGAACTTTGAACTTTCTATCAATAAAGAAGAAAATTGAAAGAAAGTGGGAATACTGAGAAGAGCTGGTGTGTCAAAGGAAAAAAAGAAAGAAAAAGAATCACGCCCATGAAATATTTGTATAACTATATATATATAACTTGAAGGTATGATCTACGACATTGCATACGTAAATCTAGAGGGAAAATAAACTTTCGTCTTTTATGTTGTAATTTGAGCATCAGGTTTACAGTAGATTTATCATACTTAATCACATCATCAAGATTTCTATTTCTGATGTGTCACTCCACTATTTCAGCGTAATTGGTCTTTCCATTCCAATCTTTGTAAAGTAACAGCATTTTGTAAGTTTGTGCTTATTGATTGCATATGCTGTACTGTATATATGACTGTCTACGTCTCTGGATGCCAAAAACATCATTGCTGAGCACAAAGCATCAAACACAATGTAAAAAAAAAAAAATGATAACTCAGGCCAAAGCCATTATGCTTTGACTGTAATCACCGAAATAACTTCACAACTGTTGCAAGACATTTCTGTGGAAGAGAAACAGCTTCTTTTTTTCATCAGCCTTTTCTACTTGGAACTTTACATGTATTAATGAAAAATGTCATATCTTTAGACGAGTACCCCTTGCTATGCATAGACGATTGTGACACGCAGCAAACTCCGCAAACTTCTGGATGGGACACTTTACACATGGCCCCCTTTTGACAGAAATCTGACATCTCAGTAAACCTTGCACACGACCGAGCAGGTGTCAGCCAGAGGCAGTTCTTCAAGAGCATACCAAGCAGGCTAAGAGGAGACAAAAGCCTGATGTGGTTTCAGCCACGATCCATGTACAGCGTAGATGGCAAAATTCTGTGAACTCATTTGAGAGGGCTTTAGAGCACCACTATCCCATCATGACAGGTTTTCTTGCTCTGATCTGAGCAGAGATTTCCAGAAGTTTGTAGGTGGTAGATAACCTAGAACTCGCTCGCGTCAGATTAGAATGCAACGCAGACGATTCAACACTCTCCTCCATGGTCTTCCGCTTTTTTTTCTCTCCACATGAGATGAGATACTCCTGTTCCTGTTTTCAAGCTAGGCAAAGCAGTAATAAAGTTTGATTTCACGACCAGAAGCTTTTCACTGCCAGAAAACAACGGTGTAGAGTTGTCAAGGTGACGTTGAAGTCTCAGCTATTGAAAAGTCCAGGCAGACACAACTCACAAATATCAAACTACTGTGATGGTGTTTGACCAGTTGCATCGTGTCTCACAGCACACTGTAGAGAGATAGGAGAGAGGGAATATATTAAAAAGGAGCTAAGACAAGGAGAGACAAATATATTCAAACAGATATATCAAAAGATGCTTACGAACATAATTATGTATATCTGCAAAATGCTGACTGCAAATTGGCAACAGCTTCATTTTCTGTTAACAGAAAATTGATAACTTGTGATGCAATTGCATTTAGATACTGTATAAGCTGATATTTTCGCGTACAGATATTTTCGTGAATGGAGAGGTCACAGACATTTTCACGAGATGTTGTTTTCCTGATTTTAACACTGGGGCTACATGTAAGTGCACTACTAGCCTAGCATTATGGCGACATTTTCTTGTGTTGTTAAATTCGCGGTCCAACAGTGATTTGCGAAATTCGCGAAAATCAAACCCTCGTGAAAATAACAGCTTATAGAGTAATTTTACATTTGAAGGCAGTAATTATTCTTTTAGAGCAGGATATGTTCCAGCATTTTAATGATTAGATTGCAAAAATTAGTGCACGGCACTCACCACTTGCTTTCTTCATTCAGGAGATGTCATGTCGAGTGGAGTTCTGATTTATCCGAGAGTTGTGAGAAGCGTGCCATCAGGTGGTTGAATGACGGTCTCTCCTCCGGCCTCTGCATCGGAAGAGAAGAAAAGATACAAACCTCAACAGTGCAGAGGGACAGAGGGATAATCAAATCATTTGAAAATGGAAAACTGGGCGAGGATAATTGCATAACAAGCCCCTCACAGTGATAAAACCTCTGTCCTTGCGGTAAGCAACGCTTTGGTATTAAAGCTCTGGTGCGATCTTAGTATCAAATATCTATTGCAGGCATGAGACTTACTTCACACACTAAATTAACCCGTTGAAGACAAGTCCCAAGAATACTCAGGCAGTTGTCTATGGGAAATGAATGTTATAGTAAAATCAGTCCGTCCTCTACGGGTTAATTCACATTCAAGTTCAATTCACTTGAACTCTTAGCTCATCGAGGACGAGCTGATTTTGCTATGATATGCATTTTCAATACACACCTGCCAAGTATAGTCGGGACTAATCCTCAACAGGTGAAGTTCTCTGTATATACGACACTATACAAACCAAAAAATCTAAATCTAAATATTGAAGGCAAGGATAAAAACAGAGAATGCTTCAAGGAAACTGTATGATAAATCTTCAAAAAAAAAAAAAAAGGTAATCATATACATGTATATACCATATAATAATCTAATTTGAATGAAAAATAATAAAGTCAGAAAGCCTTGAGGCCAGGCTAGAGTTAGATAATCACATGATGTTGTCAGGAATTATGTCCTACCTCTCCCCAGCAGTCCTTCATGATGAGGTAAGCTGGCCAGGGGCAGTAGTCAGGTCTCTCCATGCGGTAGTTGCGCCTTGTGACGTGGTCGACGACTTCCACATTGCTCATTGCTGGGTATGGGGCCAGGCCCCCTGAGAACACCTCCCACATTAGAATCCCTAATGGGGGCGGGGGGATGGGGAAAGAGGATCAGGTGTGAGTAAGAGTTTGATGAATAACTAAATACATCAGTGAGAGAAAGTGTGGAGCAAATGAATTGATTTGTTATGAAGTGAGGAAAATTGAACAAACAAGTAGTTTATCTATGATTCTAGCCCAACAGATAATGAATGAGGTTTATTTGAGTACCAGCAATTCAGTAATCTCAGCATGTGAGAGCTAGCTTGGTTCCACCATCTTCAGAATTTGTACAAAAAGATACAAAGAACATAAGTTTTGTTTAATAGTAGTCATACTCTTACTTAGTTTAAACGATGAGGAAAGTAACATTTTGACTAACTGTGAGTGGAAAAAATATTTTGGCACAGCAAAACTAAAATATTGTGAGATACCACAGAAAAACAGGTAACTTTTTTCACACCAAGTCTCAAAGTAATGTGATTTACATGAACACTTTGAGATCAGCATACAGTGCCATGTTACCAGTTAAACGAAAGACATTTAAAAGTCATGATGTTCTTCATTCAACTTCGACAGTGCATTTGATATCTTTGCTCTATTGGCTAGTTCTCTTTACGGAATATATTCTTTATAAAAACAGAAATCATTTGTTTTATTCTTTTTGTGTGTGTACTGTTTTGTCATAATTTACTTTTCTTGGGAGAAGGGGAGGGGTAGAGGTAAACTCTTTCAAAGCAAACAAAAGTTCATCTGACGGATCCTAGAATATCAAGGCATACTGGAAAGCATTCCTGTACAGAAAATCAAGGAAGTGCTATTTCACTCCATATCTACCACAGTGGTTGAACAACCAACCAATTATCATCAAAGGAATTAAGGATTAGAATCCATGTACATATGAAGAGCCCCTACTACTGTCTAGATTTTAACAGTGAATTTTTGAACAGTGAATCCCAGCATGGGCCAGTCTGACTCTTTCTTGTCCTCGTAACTCACCAAACGCCCAAACGTCGGATTTGCTGCTGAATCGGGTGTAGTGCAGGACCTCCGGGGGAGCCCACTTGATGGGGAATTTGGTGCCAGAGCTGGTATACTCATCATCCATAACATACCTTTTGATTTGAAGGAGATAAATATAAATCGTAAAATAAAATAATACACAACAATGAACTTGTGATGACTACACGGAAAGGCTACAGGTGCACATTCTGTTTTTATAAAATGTGTTCAAGAATGTCGTCAATCAGAACCGCTGAAATGACTTACATACGTGTGCTGCTCTTGATTTATTTTTATTAACATGCACCACTGCGCAAAAAGTGTGCAATGAAAAAGCATAACTGTACGGTCACTGACTTCACAATGTATACTCTGGCAGTGCGCACTCGTATCACTTGTTACAAGCATGCTACTATATGCGCTCTCAATCACTATTTCTGTAAACAACTTCTAGTTTGTGCCACCTGCTGGCCTTGTGCATGTAGAGAGCGTGTACGTACATTATTGTATTGTATTGTACAATGTACGTACTCTGTGTACAGTGTTTGCACAGGGCGTGAGTGTTTGGAACAAATATCTTTAAACATCTTTGCTTTTGAGCAAGTTCTACATGTAGCTGCTGGTATTGACCCATAAAGGTACATGAAAAATGCTGTTAATTTTTTCGGCCCATTTTATAAAACAAATAATGCACAGGTTTCAGTTTGTGACATTAGTGGGGATGCAGCTCACTCTGGGGTATTCACAATGTCGTGCACATTTCACCAAGTTGTAAATACCCTTGAGTGCGCTGCATCTCCACAAGAACACCCTCACCTGTGTATTATTCGTATATTCGTTATTGATGTCACAATCATATTCATCCATAAAAACCTTCACCTTCAGTCTCTGTTGTCTCAGTTACCATCGGCGTCATTGAGACAAGGCTACCTCTCTTCAAACATCAAGTGGCATGGTATTCAGTAACCATGAAATGAGATGTAGACTTAATGTTCTCACTAGTGAGTGTGATACTGGCAATAAGTATGAGATTTCAAATTGTCTCTCTCTCTCTCTCTCTCTTTCTCTCACTCAATTTAACAGATGTCCCCTCTACGCGGGAAGTATATACTTCTACAGAAAGTGTTGGCAAAGGAGCGAATGAAAGTTACACCATAACTGAACGAACTGCAGAATGTGATGTACAAAGAATATCATAAGAGAAATGAAACTAGCTCTGTATACTAACTCTCGCTAGTGACAATGGAAGAATGAATGAGGCATATCCCACGTGCCAGAGTACACTGCTTTGTGTGATGCTCAATGTCACACTGTGAAGGACAGACTAAGGCCCTAACAGTGACTGACTAATGATACTACAGCTTTCAAATTGCATGATGTTTTTTTTTTTTTACACTTTATCCTCCCCCTTTTCTATTCTTTGTTCAGAATGGTGTCATTGATGTCAAGAGCACTGGCTTGGGTGGCATCGCGTTTGCAAGTTATACATATTCACTATCAATAATCATAAGTTGGCATTTCTTTAACAAGGCAAGAGGAAGAGCCCCTAGGGTACCCTATAGTATGGCTGCCATGGTCTCTTGTCAAAAGGTAAATGCCTACAAGAACTCTCTATTAAAATTGCTTTAAATCAAGTGTACCACCAGATGGTTCAATAAAGCCAATATAAATCTGGGCAGCATCAAGCATGCAGTCAGTACTAAAATGGGCAAAATATTCCAATGCAGATATATCGACACACCTTGGCGCAAAATACAGATCTGGGACATGACTGCATTTTACCACTCCTACAGTAGTTCAACTATGATGAAGGTCACATAACATTATACGCCATCATAACATGATCTAAATTCTTTGAATTTTCAACCCTGGTTTGATTCAAATTGAATGCTGATCAGGAATTCTCCCACAATCACGTACACTTACCTTGTGAGGCCAAAGTCCGCAACTTTGACAATGTGCTTGTCGCCGACCAGACAGTTCCTGGCAGCCTGAATATGATGAGGATGAGACAGAAAATATCATGAAATCTCATGGATTAGCTAATTTTTTGGTATTTCTAAAAGCTGTCCATGTCAAGTCTGAGAAAGTGTGATGGAGAAAAAGTTAAAAAAGAAAAAGGTGACATTCTGGTGAGGTGGGCTTGATTTGTAGGTACAGTGCATTTGTGGGGAGGGGGGAGAGTTTGATTGTAAAGCTGAGATACATCAAAATAACTAAAAAAGGTTAAAAAAACCAAAGCCGGCTTTGTTGATCTCACAATTCACAAGATTGGTTACTAATCTGGACCATATGTTCAGCATAAATTACAAATTGAATCTCCATATGTAATATTCTTCTTTGTTAAAATATGTAAAAAAAAAAAAACAAACCCTACATTATTTGTTTTCATTAATAACATCATCATAACTAAGCACAGATATTTCCGAAGTTCTAAGGTGGTGCAATGTGTGAGTATATTTGATTATCAATGGCTAACTGAAAGCAGGGTGGTAATATCATATGTGTACGGAGTGAACATCATACAAGGCGTAACAACCAAGACGGACAAACCGAAAACATAATGCCTCCGGCACCACTTCATGGCGGAGGCATAAAAATGATTTTTATCAAAAGGTTGAAGTTTCTGCTATCGATATCTGTTCATTTTGTGCCTCAGAATTGTGTATTTTTGCGTAATTTATCTTTTCCAATGTAGTAGCGTGCTTTCTTGCTGCAAAACTTGTATGAGGATATATGTAGATATCAAGGCTGAGCTCACTAGATATTTTTACTTTCACTGGCCCCACATGTACATGAGTGCCTTTTTTAAAGTAAACAAACTAATTTGTGAGCTCAGCACCGCTCTATTCATATCTTTCGTCCAGTCGATATTTTACTATGTCCGATGGCACATGCCGTTGACCGTGGAAAAGGAAAACATGTACTGCTCGACTAGCTTTCGCACAGACAAATTACCAACTTGTCCATTTTTTGTCAATGGAAAAAAGAATCTCAAATGGGGGCAAAGAAGATCCTGGGAGTTTTGCTGAAGGAACAGGTTAAGTTCTATGGAATTTGGTAGCTACAATCTTTAACCTCTTATGCACACATTGTAATGTTACACTGGAGTGCAACCTGAATCCCCTTGGAATTAAAACTCTCTAGCGACACTACCGGATCTTGCAGATGCTGCTGTTTATTCCCCATTACATTTTCTAGAAGAGCTTCATGCACTCACCAGATCCCTGTGAATAAAGTGTTTGTCTTCAAGGTACCTCATGCCGGCACAAACTTGTTCTGTCATGTAGATGAGGATATTTGTTCGTTCCAGTAAGTACTTCTGCCGCCTGATGTACATCAGCAGGCAACCTGTGATGGTGCAGCCCGGAATCACAGGGAGGGATGCGGTGGGGTGGGGTGGTAGACAGGGTGTGGCAGAGAGATGGTAGAGGCCAGTGTTGAAGAATGTGGTAGCAAGGGAGTGGTGTTGTTGGGTAGTACACATGATATTGAGGGCATGATTGTGGTCGCAAGTGTGGTATGAATAGTTGTTGAAGCCATTATAGTGTTGTTGAGAAATCATCATGTCAAAGACATACAGATTTTACATGGGTGTAAAGATTTGCACAACATTCCAACCACGAGCATGGTGAAAGGGATAGTGAAAAGTTGTGGGTTGTTAACGAGTTGTGGTGTAACAAAGTTGTAAAGGTGATTTAAGGGGGGGGGATGGACAAATGTTCATAAGGTGGAAAGGAAAATGGTGAGAGAGAGAGACAGATCTTGGTTATACAGGAGAATGAACAAGGGTGAAACATGTAATTTAAGCCATCTCTGTAAAATCTAATCATGCTTTAACTGAGAGTGAAAGTACTGCATAGTGTTGCTACACATCAGATATTGTAGAATATTGGTTTACAGTGTGGGAAATGTAATACTTTTAAGCATCCACTTTCCATCAACTCACTTTCAAAATTACAAGTGTAATAGAGTAGGCATAATCTTGTGCTCTGGTAAAGAGTGAACCGTTATACTGTATACTTGCGTTGTCATTTGATAAGTCTGCACAAACTCACAACACCAACTAATGTTTTTCCTTCACAAAATTAACCCGAAGAATGGCACGAATCAAAGATTGATATAGATTCTTCATCATCTGATGGCCATAAACTTCCAACAATACCATCATAAATAACTCTAAATTGACTGATACTTGGAAGAAGGGTGCATACGAAGGTATCTTGAAAGAAAGAGGAGGTAAAAGTGGCAAGAGATGAGGGAGAACACAAAAAATAACACGAATCCCAAAGAATATACGATAAAAAGCAGAAAAATTGATACATGTTATCACCAGAAAAAAAAGGAGTCTATACTTACTTGCATAGGTGTGTATCTATCTATCATTTTATCTCCTCTGGTAGTAAATAATATTACATACACGTACATGTATATCTATATGTGCATATGTGTGCATCAGAGACTCCAACCCCAAGTATTTCTTACACGGGCGATTCTCATATACCCATTGGCAAACTAAAGACTAGGATAGTGGAAAAATGTGTGCAATATTATTGAGTGCAAAGAGCGACGTCCCTTACGGCCAGGGTTCTAGATGCTCAATGGGTTCCAGGTTTACACATATGCTCTCTGGTGCTATCGTAGCCTTAGTTTTTAACATATATGACTAAAGTTGATCGGGAGTAAGCTGATACTTAAGCTGGAGACACATAGCTAGAGTGGGAGAAATCCAAACTCAAGTAGGAAAGCGGGAGATTTTGAGAATTGGTCTCAAAGCGGGAGAGTTGGAGTCTCTGGTGTGTGTGTGTGTGTGTGTGTGAGCGTGTACTTGTGTGTGTATATGTTTCTACGGAATGGCTCACCGTTTGGCATGTACTCCGTGACAATGCAGAGGGGCTGAGCCGAGGTGACACCATACAGCTGTACCAGGTTCTCATGCTGAAGTTCTCTGCAGAGGAGAAAAACACAAATCACCAATGAGAGCAGGGTGTTAAAGGGATGGTACAGTATTGGTGGAGATGAGAATTGGGCTTTTAACTTTTTGCGAGATACCAAGAAAGCACTTATGATATAGTACAGAGCATACCATTTTAAGAGGAATTCAAAGTTTATTTGATGAAAATCGGGTTTGGAATGATTGAAACATCCAAGAACAAAGTAAAACAAAGTGATCGTAATAAAGAGTGGGTCCCACACTTTATTAGAATCGCTCTTTTTTGGCTATCTCAGCCATTTCAAAACCAATTTTCATCAAATAAACATTGAATTCCTCATAGAATTACATGCTCTTTCATATTTCATAAGAGGTTTCTCATTATTTCACCAAAAAAATGTTAGAAACCCGAAATTAGGTCTCAACCAAAATTGTACGATCCCTTTAATTTCTGTGTATTTACTTCACAAATAAGACTCATTAATGCATCATCCCAATTACTTTGCAGACATTCCGGCAAAGAAAACTGTAATATGAAACCAGTATGGTAGAAGACCACAGATTTGATGCCTGTCCAAACAAACAAACTTGGATACATTAACAACCACAAACAAGCGCAACTGTGTTTATGTGTACACACAGGTAACCAAGCACTACTGGAGTGACATATGCAGCAATGAACAATTAACTATAACCACAACAAAGGAAATTAAACACAATGTACACATAACACACACACACACACAAACACACACACACACATACACACAACACACACACACATACACACACACACACACACACACACACACACCAAAAAAAAAAATGCTGATTCAGATTATGGTAAACAGGTCAAAATAATATTACAGTCAATGCCAAGATGAGAAACTGATATAATATTTTTGCATTGTTCTGGTAATCACCCATCATCCGAGTGTAACATATGATCTTGTCACACACTATTTTATTACAGTCAACTACTGATACTCTTGAATATATAAAAATTTCATACAGGAGGATGAGCACCTCCATATAGGCAGAAAACGTATGAGCTCATTTGGGGTAAGGATAATTATTCCCCCTTCCTTCTTTTTGTTCTTCTATCTTTCTTTCTGTTCTTCAATCTTCCCTTCTTTTCTATCAATCTATTAATGAAAGGAAGCTTACAAGAGAAGGACAATACCTTCAAATGTTGGGATTAATTCTTTGGCCCTGAACACACCACGGCTGCCCACACGCACTTGCACATTTTTTGTTTGTGCATGTGTGGGGTCTGACTGTGTGAAAACACATGTGTGCATGTCTTTGCCTAAGCCATGTCATCCCATTATCACCCTTATTTTGCTGGATAATATACATGACGATAGAATTATTTCTTCCACACCCATGCAAAAGCATAAAATTTACTGCCCTTTTAAGTGAGAAGTTCTTATTGCAAGAAACTTCTTGGTGCTAAAGCAGGGCTCAACATAAGCACTTGCCTACTTGCCCACGGCAAGTTAAATTGTATGTCGGGCCAGAGAAAATGTAAAAATGCTACAAGTTACTTGACTGGGTGGGCAAAGTCAAATTTTGACTTATCTCTACATATCAGAAACTCCTCCAGTCAATTAATACATTGGCACTATTTCTGGGGCAATTACTTTATTCTTTTGGGCAAGTAAGAAGTTAACATTAAATAACACTGTGACTCATGTACTATGTCATATTGTATTTTACTTTGTATTTTATGTACTTACAGGGCATGCTTGTAAAGCAGTTTATTAAACTGAATGCACGTACCCTGTCATTTTTTTCTTTTTTAAGAAGACATGAATAAAATAAATAAAATAAAATAAAATAAATAAACATTAATGATTGAATTGCCTGCTGGGCGAGAGAAGGGAAAAGGGTAAGATCAGACCCTGGCTAGAGGATAAGGGACAGTATCTGGTGCTCACTTCATAACTTTGGCCTCGTCAACAAAGTCATCTTCAGACATGGACCCCTCTTGCATCATCTTGACCGCTACAAATCGGTTGTTGTGGGTCAGCTTGGCCAGGTGCACCACACCAAACTGACCACGCCCTAGTTCGTGGATGATGTTGAGCTCAGACCACTTGATCTCCCACTTTGCTGTTAAATGCAACATGCCAGAAAAGATTTGCTTCAGACATTTAGTGCTGTACAATGTATTAGCAACTTTAAAGTGCAATTACACATTTTTTGTTCAAACATATTGCTGAACACACTAAAATCTAATTGAAGAGGTATGACTGTATACCAGTCTTATCATGTTCATGAAGTAACAAGTGACAATGTCTTTGTAATAAGACTTTAAATTTACTATTTTTCAGATATTTTTTCTATCTTAAAGTCTCATGACATGTGATTTCATTACTGCATTTATATCTGTATCCATAGACTAATTCACTTAATTTGTATGCATGAATGTCTTTTGATGTACAACTGTGAGCAATTTAGCAATTCAACTGCTGCAAGTCACAAGCATAAGTATAATGACCATAATAAACATTAAATTTTCAACATTCACATGTTTTCACCAGCTAATGATACTGGTCACATCCACATATGCATGTAAGTTGAGGTGATCGGGTAAAACTTAAATCAATTTGCATATCTCCCATTGGTATATGTGGAAGAATCATCATAAAATCATATCAATGGTCACTAACTTAGCAACTACAACCTTTCAAACCTGAAAGTCATCACTGCTACATAATCAAAACACAACAAAACTTTTGATGCAATGAAAACAAGTTTTCCTGTTGAATTTATGTCTGTAGTGTTGGTCATTTGGAGGCTTAGAATTCTGGGGCTGTGATTTCATGACCCTATTTCATCTTGCATATGTGGCTGTTGCTACTGGTAATTCACATGTTTTCACACTGTTTCCTCGAATTATAAATTTGACAACTTTTTTCCAAGTCAGATTTTGAAGAAACTTCAACAATTTGGCACCTTGGATTTATTCTGTTTATCAGACCAAAGCGATAATAGCAAGAAATGACACTTAAATGACTGCAGTCACAACATATCCCTAAATATCATCCAAACACTACAGATGTTGTCTTTTGTATCTATTTGTTTTGAATAATAGCACTGCATTTGAAATGAACAATGAAATAGCTCAAGACACTCAAGACACATCACTCATACAACATAGAGCACTTGGTCTAGCTTTGGGCTGTGATTTCTGGTCACGCAATTTAATAGTGGTCTTACCATCTCACATCTAAAGCGAAAGGAAAAGTCTTAACCAAATTATGATTCAATGTTAGCAAATGTGACCAGTTTCGATGTTATGATAGTCATGTCTACACACTTGGACATCCCACAGTCTTGGGTCTTTGTCCAATCAGTCTCTTGCTGGTTTATCAGGAAATTTGATCATTTTCTATACATCCGTGTAGCTCCTACTTACTTGAACCAAGGCCAGCAGTTGTAGGTAATGTGAAGCCGGGAGGGTTACGCAATCTTGTTATTAAACCTGTTCAAAAAAAGACACACAAGCAGCACACAATATGGTAAGGCTGCCAAGCAATGACTGCTGTATATTATAAGGTAAAACAAAGTTTCCATACACCTGTAGAAAATGTCCATCTTTGCTCTAAAATGGACAAATACGCAAAGGAAATGTGTGAATAAAATCCTGTAATATCAAAATTTCAGTTGGGTAATGACAGAAATGCAAAATATCAGCTTAAAAGGTACACGGACAGTATTGCCACCTGAGAACATTATCTGCCGGTACTCATGGTAGCTATGTAATGTTATGTAAATCAATTATCGCTCATAGACAAACTGGGCCCAAGCAGTATCCATCACTCGTTTGCACAAGAGTGAAAACATGCAGTTGTTGGGAAATACCCCTAGTATGGCTTCTGGGAACTCAAAGGTTTGTTTGCAAAGGCTATGAAGATTTCACAATCCTACTCATGGAGTAACCAGTTCTCACACTAGGAAAACTACTGCCACTTGGCATGCTGCTTAAGTTTAAAGGGACTGTACAGTACTGGTTGAGGTAGGTATTCATGTTTTGAACATTCGTAAGTGAGATAATGAAAAGCCTCTTATGAAATATGAAAGAGCATGTAATTTTAAGAAGGATTCAACGTTTATTTGATGAATATTGGTTTTCAAATGGCTGAGATATCAAAAAAAGTGCTAATAATAAAAGGCGACATGCCCCAACTTTATTAGTATCTCTTTGTTTCACCTTGTTTTTGGATATCTCAGCCATTTCAAAACCGATTTTAATCGAATAAACTTTCGATACCCTTTAGAACCGCATGCTCTTTGACATCTCATAGAGTGGTTTCTGAATATCTCACAAAACGTCAACAGCTAAATCTTCACCTCGACCAGAACTGTACACACCCTTTAATGTCATATATTGGATTTAGTAGTTTCTTTGTGCATTAGAGTTTTATGTCCTGATATTGGTGGAAATTCTCATATACATAAGTTTACATTCTCTGGCACTGTAATTCATCTTGATTACAGATAGATGCAAATACAATCACTAGTATTATGCCGAGTCCAATCAGCATTCCGCCCACATGGTTCAACGTGTTGCTTCTCCACAATAAAAACATTAGTGTGCATACATTAATGCATAAATGAATTGATTTAGTTTATATTTCCTTATTTTAGTTGCTTTGCCAATTCCCTGCACTGATATTCAAACTACTAAAAATTGTGCAATGGTCGTGGGGATTATTTGAATGTGTAACTCAAGGCATTCAATGTAATAGAATGCTTCCCCCTAAAGTAAATGGCAGACTTGTTCGTGAAGAAGGCAGCTTCCTGGCTCAGAGCCAAATATGGTGGTAGCAATGCAATGTTAAGCTTTATTTTCAGTTTCAAATCCTGTAAACAAAATTAAACAAATATCATATTTTGCACATTGCGGCATGGTACTTGTATTATACATTTAGGTTGCTTATTGATGAAATGAAACAGAAATTTCCAGCTGAATTCCATACTTCAACATTTAGACTAGATACACGCTTGCTCCAATGGAGGCTATGCAGCACAGTGGAAGTACATGTTTAGTAGCTCTTGTCGTTAAATGAATTACATGTCATGAGCCTCAGTCTGTCCTCATCTTCCAACACACCATTCATTTCTTAGTTATCTTGACTTGTAAGACCTCCCTCATTCAATAAAATCAATCTGTAGTCAGCATTGAGTACTGTAAAAGTGGTTTCTTTCGCGGTGGTTTTATTTTCGCGCTTTTCACGATTTGAGGTTGAACAGCGAATTTAACATCACGCGAAAATGTTTTGAACTTGTCGCTTGTTACATCGCTATCATTACCGACTGCGAATTTAAACACACGCGAAAAAGTCGGCACTGATGGAAACCGCTAAAGTTTCTGTACACGAAAGAAACCACTTTTACAGTACTAGATCACTGCCTCTCATCAGTTACAATCAGAAAAATGAGTGCATGCATTTTTTTGTGAGCTGATCAACTATTAGAGTCACACAGTGAACATTTAGCTTGTAGCACAGACGGTCTTTTCCAAATGTCATCAGAAGATGCAAGGGGCATTCTTGGATACAAAATAAACACTACATATATTCTCTAATTTCTTACTATTCTACGGGTAGACGGTTTGAACTAGGTATTGACACATATCTTGAAACTACCAGATACTATCTTCACTATAGACTACAGTCTACACAGAACATATTAGAACCAGCTATGGCTGTCGGGCAGAAGCTCGGAAGTCTAGTGGATGCGATGCCTGTCCAGTAATCAGGAGATCGCTGGTTCAAATCCAACTCGAGTATGTAGCCCATGATTTTTTTTTTTTAATCATGGCTATTACTGAAACAGTGAATAATTGGTGTTTATTTCATTGATGAAGGACAATTTGTAAATCAATTGCAATAGACTACAGTCGGTGGTGGAGAATGCTAGGAATTAAAGAAAAAAATTGTTGTGACAAGTATTTTCCTGCCCTCCCTGTGACCTGCCACTGACTCGGTTGTCTGTAAGACTCACCTCCTGCATTCAGTTTGTGGTATTCTATGAGCTTGGCCATTTCCCTGAAACAGTGCTTCTCTGCTACGTAGAATTCGTTGTTGTGGTTTTGCTTGATGTGGTAGTGCCGCACGACATCTTCGCCCGTTGGCCTGTGCAGTGGGCAAGATCATGAAAGGTGGAAAACATGATTACCAGTCTCTCACACATCCAATGTGTGTGTGCGTCTGTGTGTGTATGTCTGTCTGTTTCTATCTCTTGTAGAGATCCATGTAACAGAGAAACTACAGTGACACATACAGTTTCATGCTAGACTGTAATTGATTTATTCAATATCAAATTTAAGCTCTATGGAGTCCTGTATTTTTTCCTTTTTTGGGGGGAGGGGAAGGAGTTTGTACTCAGTGTTGTCTGAGGTAGTATATGAGATTATGGCCATTTATCATTCAAAAAGCTGACAAAAAAATGCTATCAAACAATACAAAAGTAGAAATGTCATTTAACAGCATTTACCAATATATGAGTGACTTTAAACCAATCACGAGATATTCTTGTGAAATCTGGGAATCAAGAATGGTGCTGATTTAAACCAATACATTCTGCAAAGACGATCAAATCTGGGGAACTTACATGAAAAGAAGAATTGCATGTTCATGGCGGGGGGGGGGGGGGGGGAGAAATTGCAGGCATTACTTGCTTAATATACACATCTCTTTGTCTCTTTCTGAGAAAGTCAAATTTCACTGGTGGAGGATATCAAGATTGATCAATCTTTGTTAGATTTAAAAAGTATGATGCCTCTGAGTCCATAAGATCAATGGGAATTTAACGATCTTACCCTTTGTCTTTTGCTAGTAAAGAGAGTGTGTAGAGACCGGCTGTACTTGAATTCCTGACAGTGAAGCAGCCATCTTTGCCTTCCTGTCTCAGCTCCAGCTCTGTTCGTTGTCTGGACCACGTTCCGTTGAACCAGCTGATTGGGAAGAACCAACGACACAAGACCATGTTTTCTCATCACAAAAAGACACAAAATACAATCCTTTTACAGGAAAAATGGTAGATGCTCTGTATTTACAAACAAACATTGTACATATTAAAACATAGCACACAACCCCTATACTGTGTTGAAGTTAGCATTCTTATCGCCTGATACTCATATTAAAAGACGGCACTGCTGAAAAAAATTAAATTCAGTATATGGTGGACAAAAGAAATGAGAAGGTAAAAAACAAGAGACCTTGGCCCTGTTGCATGAAAGTGTAGATCAGACATAAGTTAGAAAATCAAACATAAGTCTCTGAATAGTCAATTCTGACTGGCTGATACCTGACTTATGTTTGATTGCATATTTTTATGCAACAGGGCACAGATTAAACGTACTCGTATCTTTCCAGACCCGTTGAATATTTGCTCTTCTCCTCCACATAGTTGCTGGGGATGAAACCCTCTTGCCTGCAAGGATAAAAGGGAAATAGAAGAACAGAATGAACAGCATTTAATTCCTGCATACATTTTTCACCTCTGAAATAGAACTACATGTGCAGTTCTCATAGTCACAGACACCCCTTTCAGAATTTTGTGGTTGCATTTAATATCCTCATCAAAATAATAATGATATTTTAAAGACCAAAGCGATGGTGTTAAGCCTGGTGTTAACATAGCCTGGAAAGTTTCCACTATTTTCATGAGCACCTATTCTACAATGACACAATGCTTCTGGCAATGGTAACACCCCTTGCACACACCCACAATTTTGTGCAGCTAGTGCTGTAGGAGAGCCACATGCACACAAACACACATATTTAATACACAAAAAATGCATGTTTGCATGTGGACAAACAAGTGACCTTTTGACCAGACTTAATCGCATATACTTTTACGAAAAAAACATCTTGTGAAAATATCTGTATGCAATAATAACAACTTTTCCAGTAAAGTAAAGGGGTATTAATTACGTTTAAACTTGTATCCTGATTCTGCAAACATTCTGTCCCTATCGAAACCACAAGTTGCACGACAAGTCACAGCAGCTTCTCATATTTCTTTCTTCCCTCACCCGCCAGACACAACATAATGTTTGATGTGAAATCCTTCTCCAGGGTCATGCTGTCTTTGAGAAGCAGAGTATTATTACACAAACGGAACAGCAGCGGCGTTCACATACGGGAGTTCTGATCAGTCTTTTGCATTGTGATGCAAAAATCAATCATATTTGCCACCACTCACACACGGCAAAAAAAAAAAAAAAAAAAAACTTTTAATAGCTGAGCTGCAAAATTAAGTGCCTTGAATCTCCAGACTGCGCATGCTTGAACAATGACCAGAGAGGACCCTCGGCATCAGAATGTGTGGATCTACATTGTAGTACATGTATAGCGAGTTTCATTATGGGATTAAAAAAGTTGGTTTCTTCGCTTGTCGGTTACACACACCATGCAGGCAAATTATCCTAAGAATTAAAAAAACAACAACAAATACCAAGCAGGACTGATACATAAAATTACGAGAAGGTTTGTGTGCAAGCAACAATTAAGGAGACTAATTAGACACCCTAACCTCGAGGTTAGGAAACCTCGAGGTTTAGCTCTTGCCCCCTAACTACGACGTGTGTCCACACGACGAATCTTAACCTCGAGGTTAAGCTTCTGCCCCCCCGTAACTGCGAGTGGGTCCCACTCGATGATTACCACAAAACCGGAAGTTTCAGCCCACACTGCTAACAAGGTGTCTATTTATTCTTTAGTCCAACCCTGTCGGACTCGCTTACACTGCAGAGATAGCACTGCACTGATGACTTTATGCCTTTATGAAGATATTCGTCGAAAACATTTTTTAGCATCGGAGAAGAATATAGAATACAGTAGAGAGTTCGACGTGTTCAGTTTCAGAGATCAAGTGCATGGGAAGAAAAGATGATGTTGTTGTGTCGTGCGTCATAGGTTTTTCACGTGTAGTGTATTTGTGGTGTACGTTTGGGAGGTTGACCCGGAAGCAGAGGGAAATTGTGGGGGCAGGAGTTTACGGCGAGGTCACTCTTAACTTCAAGTTCGTTGTTTTTTGTGTCCACACGGTGCTTAACTACGAGTGGGGACCCCCCGCGGCTCGTGGTTAGAGCGCTAACCATAAGATTTCTCGTGGCTCGAAACATCGAGCAAACCTCGAGGTTTGCTAACTACGAGTGCGTCTTCACGGTCCCTAAGTACAAGCTCTAACCTCGAAGTTTCCTAACTTCGAGGTTAAGGGCTCCCGTCTGAACGTAACTTACGATAAAAAAATGATGATGATGATTATTATTATTATCATTATTGTTACCAATAATAATAATAATAACAACAATAATAATAATGAGGGAGAACGGTTTGTGGTGACACCATGTGTCATAATAATAATGATAATGATAATAACTACAGAAATTTAATATCTTTTTTTTTTGTCACAACTAAAATGAGATTTTCTCTTTTCTGTGTGTTTGCCCTCAGTCTGTAATTCGAAGTCAACTTGAATACGGAGTGACTTTTTGCTTCACTGAGAGGGAGAGAGGGAGAGGGAGAGAGGAAACAGCCAAGCTAAATATTATCAAAGCTGATCGGTCCCACTACAGAGATTCTCATCCTGGTCTACACGTGCAGGACATGGATCAAGCTCCGTTATGTGATAGTCTCAACTCAAGACTGTATACACGGGACTTGTCCTCAACAGGTTAAAAAGCAATATACTTCTTTAAAGGCAATGATGCACTTTTTTCCTCATGAATCACACAAAAAAGTGCTACCTGCAAGTTTTCATGTGATCTGCAGCACAAAGCTGCAATAGCAAATATACTTGAGGTACTGTAAAAGTGGATATTTTCGCGTGACTAATTTTTCAGGTTCGGTGGGGTTAGAAGAGTTTCGCGTGATTTTATTTCCGCGGAATCAAGATGTCGACTACTGGAACATATGGCAAGCAAAAATACTCTCATGCTTTTATTTTCGTGCTAGTTTCTGGTTGCGCGAAATGCGCGAAAATTTCAACACCGCGAAAATTTCCACTTTTACAGTACTTCTTTTGTGCTCTACATGTTAAGTCTATAGGCGTTTTCACATCAGCCCGATAAAAATCCAAGCTCGAGTTATTTTCCTATTTCCCAAGTCAGAAAATAGCGCGCTATTTCAAAACATCGGGCTGATGTGAAAACGCCATATATTCTGTCCACAATGGTAGAGGAATTAGTTTTTTTTCTTTACTTTACACATATGGCTTACACCTACTGACATATTTCGGCTTTAAATCAAGAATTACGCCTAGTTCTGTTTGTTGTTGCTGCTGTTTGTGTTGAACATACAGTACGGACAGCAAATTATTTTCCGCATATTCGCAAATGTTTGCACATTTTTGTGCATATTTGCGCATCGTAAAATATTCATGAATATCTACGCGTTGCAATGTCCTATGTACTTTATTTCACTTCGAATATCAAGCGCCAATTATTTCTGAATATTCCTGAATATTCGGGAATGTGCGATTCGCGAATATTCAGAAACATTCCTGAATGTCCGTGTGGAAAATAATTCGCTGTCGGTACTGTACTGCTGTCAACTTCCAAACAGTTGCTATGAATAGCGGTATCTACCGATGTCAGGATCAACAGAAAATTCCATTATGTCGTGTCCATAACATGAACTGATATGTGAAAGTACTGCCAATGCTGCACATGTGTCACTCCCTTCATCCTATCACTGAACACCTCTTTCTCGACGCTGCAGTGAGTGGTTTTGATGTCTTCTCTGACCAGGCTAAGTGTAAGGAAGACGACGTGACGCATTCGCTTTGCTTTCGGTATTACGTCAGCAAAGTTCGGTCCATACAGTCCATGCTATGATTTCAAGGTGGACTGGCAGCATCGGGAGTACTTGGTATACACTTCTCAGCACTTCAGCAACTCTCCACCAAGAATGGGTGACGCACATCAACAAAACTTCCACGCTTGCCAAGCAAGACGGCTTGATGGCAGGAAGCAAGGAGTTGCTTAACCCGTTGAGGATGGTTTGATTTTGCTACAACATGCATTGATAGACACCAGCCCAAGTATACTCGGGACTCATCCTCAACGGGTCAAAGACCCGATGATGTGGGAACGCCGTGACGTGGGAAAGCTGGCCTGGCTCGGATTTACTCGAGAATCCCCTTAACAAATTACATACAGCTTTTTCACTGATCTCTACAAACGTACACACAAAACCAAGTCAACCCTTTGAGGACGAGTCCCGAGTATACTCGGGCAAGTGTCTATGGGAAATGAGTGATGCAGAAAAATCAACCCATCATCAATGGGTTAAAAAGTCTACTAATAATGATAAGCAAAAGGTTCAATGCATATCAATTCGCCGACGGGCACTATTCCTGGTTTTCGAATGTACACCAGTTGGTTGCGAATGTAGATTGATTTAATTGACCATCCAAGTTTCTTCATGCTAAAGGGTTATTAACTTTTGCACAACACAACTCTAACTCTCTACTCTCTTCCGAACAATGCATGCCCAGTTTAAGGGCTAGCCCTCAAAACAATTTGGAGAGCCATTTGTTTTGAATTATGGGTCATTAGTCTCTTAATATAGCCTACACATATTTGATTACATCCATATGAGAATACACCTACAGTACTGTATAATGGTTTCTGCTTGATCATGTTTGCCATCTAAATGCCATCATGAATTTTCTGCATGCTACATGCACACACAGTACTTGGAACTATCTGCATGATAAACTCAAGTTGATTTTAATATACTACACATAATTTTGTCTTGTTCCAATTTAGAGCTGCGTGTATGATACAATTTTGCAGAGCATAGATGACCCTAAAACACTGTAAAAGGTCTCAATTTCATGTAAAGATATTGTATTATTTTTGGCAAATATAGGAGGATAAGGAGGTTATACAGACATTTTCATAAGATGTTTTCGCAAATTGACACTAGGCTATAGTAAGCATTAATGCCTGTCCATTTGCGATATTTCCGTGTGTTGTTGAATTCACAATCCGGCAGTGATCTGCAAAATTTGCAAAAATTAAACCCTCACAAAAATAAGTTTTATCAGTAAGATGTGTATGTGACCAACAAATACATTGTTGGTGCCATCTGTGTCATTCTATGTACACTGTCAATGGAAGAGATTCATAGCTTTGAAATAAAATGTTGCTCAGCAATATCAGAATGATCCCTAACCCACTGGAATGGTGGAATCTGGCCTCCATTAATGTTACTTTAAGAAAGAAAGAGGAGGGAGGGTGCTTCATAGTTCAGGGACATATCTAAGTGCAATGACTCATTTTTCAATTACATATAAGACAAGAAATGTAATCTGAAATTCCTAGCAATTTATTATGATGGGATTACCAGATAATTGTGAAACTTGGCACACTCACTATGCAAATTATCTTCATGACTACTCCAAAGTATTGGTGTAAAAGGTTTTTATGCCCTTTAACAAGCCACATGGTAGAGGGCATAGGTAAATTTAATTTTCGCAAATTTCGCGAATTACAGACCGCGAATTTAACAACACACGAAACTGTCACCATACGCTAAGGTAGTAGTGCACTTATGTAGGCCTCTGTGTCGATTCACGAAAACAACATCTCGCGAAAATGTCCGTGACCTCCTCATTCGCGAAAAATATCTGTACGCGAAAATAACAGTACATACCTGCTACAGTATAATGTACCTTCCGACCAAATGATACCAATACTGAAAATTTCTATCTCAAAATCAAATTTTGATATAGGTCATCATCATTAAGTCAAAATTTGGTAACCTTTGGCCTGTGACCTCTGAAATTTTTTTTGCCAGAACATAATCAGTGTATCAATACCTCACGCAGCATACCCAAGCCTTGTGTCGAGAAAACCCACAGAATGCTTATTCTTTCAAATCATGATGACAAGAGCTTGAGCAGGCTGTCAGATTAATGGACAGTCAAAAAGATGGACATCCCCAAAACATGGTTCTAGCCTTCATCACTCCCCAAGGCAGGGGCACAAGAAACAAACAAGCAATAAAAAAAACAAAAAACAAACAAACAAACCTGTTCTACCATCAATTGCGCATCATCCCAAATAAATTTAAAGCACTTCAAGCCTAGATGTGGGGCCCTGAATCAAGATACAAAGTATTACATGCAGAAAAGTTCAAATAAACCAATAACTTATATAAGATGCTCAAATGCATAAAAACTCGACTTGAATATCGCATAAACACCATAGAAATAGCAAGCTTTGAGTGACCAAGGCATGTGTACCATGTCTCTCAACAGTCTGAGAATAAATGGATTTGACATCCTAGCACCTATTTAATGGGCAAATTAGGTCACTGCAGAATAAACACTTTAGTCCCATCTATACAGAGCAACGTAACTTTAATTACGGTACAGACCTGGGAGGCCCTATGACACCCACTGCCAATACACGAGAAATCCTATACGCTGCACCCGATTTCATCACTCCCTTGTCGGGCTATCATTGAGTCAGCCATGCCAGAGTCTGTTGATAGGGTTATGCCGAGGAAACATGTGTCGACTAGAGCTTGGTGATAATCAGCGATAATTAGCAAGGAACTACATTCCCTCTGGCAGGCCCTTGAAACTCCTGGCTTGCTTTGGATGCAGGGTTAGCATTCAATTCAATGACTCTGAGTGAAATAAAATGCTCTTAGAATTAATCCATTCACCTGTTCCATATGGGAATATGGTGGCATGTGTATTAAGTCTATGGCGGATTCAAAATTCAGTATGGAACAGATTAACTATAATGCATAGATCTTGGCTTTAACTGCTAATTCTTGACCACCAATGACTGATGGCACATAGAGCCACAGAGTACAGCAATAAATTATAGCTAAGGACTGTAGGTCTGATAACAACAACAACAACAACAACAACAACAACAACAACAACAACAACAACAACAACATTATTATCATTATTGTCATTAACCCATTCCGTACAGGAACCTGGTGACCTGCGTATTAAGTCTATGGGGATTTCAGAATTTAGTATGGCACGGGTTAAGAAAGATACATGTATTCAGAGGGGTGAAGGTTCAGGGCCCTGTTTCATAAAGCTGTGTGAGTTTCTTCAATTTGTCTCCCTCTACAAATCTTAACAAATCTTATTTGTAGAGGGAGACAAATTGAAGAAACCCACATCTGAATAATAATATTATTGTTACCTATTTGGCATTTCGACACAAAATACAAACAGAATATTACATTACATGACACAAAGATTGTGGTGATTCTAGGTGCACACCACTGGTTGCCAGGGGAAAAAAGGCAAACCTAATCACTGAGCTTGAGGCCTCCCTAACCCGACCAGTGAATGCACCCAGAATCAGCCATATCAAAACATCATAACATCATACATGTACCACTTTGGGGTTTAACACCGTAACATTATATACTTGTACCATTATGGGGTAATTCATTGAGATCACGGACTACCTTGTTTCTGCACAAATTCTTTTATCAGGTGATCTGTGTGTAGTCATGGATAATCTTCAGTTGCTCTATGAATTCTTTCCTTTTGTAAAAATCTTGCATATCAACCATTTCAAGAGGTTCACTCTGTTTTGACTTTAAAATGACATCACTTATTTCTCATGATCAAAAACTTTTGTATTTTTTTCTGTGTGATCACTTTCTGCTTTTTCTTTGCATGTTCACATGCATCAAAGTTTAGAAAATACTCCAAGTGACTTCCTGTCCATTTATGAGTACGTTTTGGGTAATTATGAGTATTTTGGCAAATTTCAATACTTCAGTATAGTTTGGAAAGAGCTGCGTCAGGGATTATTTAATCAAGGTTCAAGAGTGCAACATGAACACCATACAGTGCAGTACAGAGCGAGCATTCTATTATTACCTAAACAATCTGGGGAAGAATGTTTTGGCAACTTTTTGACCCTTTCAACTTCTGCACTGTACAGAGGAAGGTAGTGCTCACTATCCCCATCATCATTGTATATCCAATATAAAACCAGTAAATCCTTAATTTTGAGCATCAGATTTCAAAAAGCACTCACTGACCGAAGAATACTGTTAAACACGCTCCAGAGTAGTTCTGGTTCTGGTTCTGGTTCTGGTTGTATACTGCACACAACGCCCAACGTTGATAAGTCTTAAACCCTCTTCTTTTTTGTTTGCTAATAAATTGTTCCAGTTTGTGAGGATTGTTTTGCTCTAAGATTATAATAATTATCAGAAACTCCAACCCCAAGCACCTTCTAGTCTAGAGATTCTCCTGCCAGAAACCCTGAGCAAATGGGAGACTCCAACTTGATGAGCATGAAGCGCACATCATGAGTGCCAAGTTCCTTGCAGTCAAGGGTTTTAGATGCTCTCTTGCACTATCTAAGGCTTATTTTTCAACATACAATGAAATTAAGTAAGAAATCATTTCAAGCTGGAGAAATTAAATCTCAAGCGGGAGAATGGGAGATTCTGCAAAAATGGGCTTTTGGTGGGAGATCTCCCGTCGAAAGTGGGAGAGTTGGAGTCTCTGAATTATTTGGCCAGACCATTGAAGAGGAAAATCATATGGATAGTTGACTTTTTTTTAATTTTGCTGAGTAATTATGCATGGTTAATATGTCTTATAAGAGACAATATTTTGGCTCACTGTTAATAAAGCACGCACATATATTATAGAAACCTTATTAATTATTGGTGCTGTGATCCACAAGAAGTTAGATGAACAGCATATAAAACATATAAATAAAGGATGAGTTTGGAATAGATGGTCTATTTATTTTATCTATAATTTCCCCAAGCAGGAAAATAATATATGACCGCAAAAGTTATGACTGATTGTAACTTTAATTGTAATTTTTACCACTGGGGGCAGTGATTTAACCAAAAAAAAAAAAATGATGCTTACCACTGATTATGCTGATTTTTACATTGGTTGTTTCTATGTATCGCTAACTCACATTTTAGAACTATTTTGAAGCACTAAAGCTAGGTTTTTGTTTCATCTGCAAATGGTAAATAATGCCTTTAGTACTCACCGTTAAGATGGGACACAGCGCGGAGCAACCACCATGATTATTTGGGGAAAATTGCACTGATAGTAAGATTTGGATTGCAATGTGAATAGCAATCCAAATCAAAATTTTTTGGTTTGCCAATTGTTAACATGACAAATAGGTGAGATATGGATCTTGAACCAAACATCAATGTTTGGATTGCCATCCAAATGTCACTCCCAAGTACTTTAATATTGGCCTTGTAGGCTGTGTATGTGAGTATGTCTCTCAATATACTGTAGCAGTAAAGGGCTCATAGTTTTGGTTGAGAACTAACTTCAGGGTTTTAACATTTTTTGGGTGACATAATGAGAAACCTCTTATAAAAATATGAAAGAGCATGTAATTCCAAGAGGAATTCAACATTTATTTGATGAAAATTGGTCATGAAATGACTGAAAAACCCCAAACAGAGCAATACTAATAAAATGTAGGACCAACATTGTATTACAATTGCTTTGTTTTACTTTGTTTTTGGATGTCTCAGCCATTTCAAAGCCGATTTTAATCAAATAAACTTTGCATTCCTCTTAGAATGGCATGCTCTGTACCATTTTATAAGTGATACTAAAAACTTTCATCGGTTGGGGATGACAATAAATTTAAAAGTTTAAGCTTCTACCAACCTTCAAATGTAGTGGGCAAGCTTTCATCCTACTCCTGAGGGCTTTCTCAAGCCTTATGCAGTGAAGTGTTGTCTTGCTGCCGTTGCCTGTCTTAGACCCCGTTTACAGTGCTGGGCTGGGCCGAGCTGCGGCCGAGCCGCGGCCGAGCCCAGCCTCAATTGCGGGGCTCGGCCCCGTTTACACTGCCGGGCTCGGCCGCGCTTTTGATTCAAACCTTCTCAATATTTTGTCGTAGTGGCGCTCTGCTTGTAAACAAACGCAATTTGGTATTGTCTAGTTTTCAGACCCTTTGCCAACTGAATTCCGTGGCGACGAAGTCGCTGTTCAGGCAAAGGCCTTTGCCGAAGCAAAAAATTCTTTGCAGGACAAAACCACCTTAAACTATACTAGTTTTCGACGTTGAGGGGGTTAATATCCTGAATAGCAATATAGTACAGGCAGAGGGTTTGGAAGCCAGACTAAAATTGGCCGCGCATTTGGCCCAGTTAGCGTTTACACTGAGAAAAGGCTGGGCTCGGCCGTGGCCGAGACCACCTCCAGAGCGTGGCCAAATGCGAGGCCAATTTTGGCCTCGCATTTGGCCTTTTGCGCGTTTACACTGAAATGAAGGTGGGCTCGGCCGCCGCCGAGCCTCGCACTGTAAACGGGGTCTTTGTTGATCACTGGACCATAGATGGGTGAGAGGGTATAGCCAGGGTCTCTATTTGAGCTGGATTAATCCTTGTGATTCAAAGTGATTCCTTTATTTTTCTTTTCAAGCAGTTGCTTTCGAAGTCAATGATAAGAGCCTCATCCCATTCAATGTTATGTCCTGTATTGTAGGTGTGTTCAGCTATCGCCCAGTGTGATGGGTTGTTTAGCCTCAGTGCCCTTTTGTGTACATTAAGAATCTCCTTTAAGGTTCTGCTAGTTTCTCCAATGTACCGGTAACAATTGTGGCAATCAGCACAAATGATCTTATACACGATGCCTGACCTTGTTTGTCTTGGGACTTTGTCCAATACCCTTGGAAGTAGACTAGTCCAACCAAAAGACATTCTTACATCGGAAAAACTAACAGAAGACAGCAAGACAACACTTCACTGCATCAAGCTCGAGAAAGTCCTCAGGAGTAGAACGAAAGCTTGCCCACTACAATTGAAGGTTGGTAGAAGCTTAAACTTTTAAATTCATTTCAAAAGTTGTTTGGTGGCAGAGCCAAAGCAAAGCCAAATCCTCAGTTCCACCAATACTATTAGTTATCCCCTGCTTGCTCACGAAATACGGGCAAATATCTACGGTCTGGTGCCATATTCCATGAGGCCGAAGGCCGAATGGAATATGGCACCAGAGCGTAGATATTTCCCGTATTTCGTAAGAACAAGCAGGGGGTAACGATTTTATCTTTTAGTGTAAGTGCTAACCTTCTTCTCGCTGATTTCCCCTCGTGAATGATGTTGAAATCGCCGGCTGTCAGCCATGACCATGATGACTTAGGCCTACGTCTCGCGAGCTGATTACTGCATGCGATGCGCGCATACAAATACATACGTACACATAAGCCATGAGATACTGCAGTGGAGTTGCTGTTGTTCATCAAGCGTCTAGTGGTCTCAGGTTATGTGCGCAATACGCTTGAGGACCGCGCGCTGTCCATTTGTTTTCTACAGGTTTAGCGCGCACTTTCCTATAAGCGTCTTTGGTACACGCGCAGCTGGCTGTGTAATACAGGATCATGACGTCATATCCACGGAATACGGGATATATTCAGTGGTTGATTGACCAATGAGATTACAGAATTCACGATCACTAAAAGATAATATACCATCCTTTTAACAATTCACTTGGAATTAAATCTTCATGTGTGTATGGTTAGTACATTAAGCTATGAATCTCTACTTTCAAAGGGTGATGGGAAACTGCCTTTTTTCCTCTCTGTACAAAAGATTAACATGGTAAAAAAGTTCAATAGGTAAAATAAACAAAAGAAATCTATCGTCGTCTATTCAACTTCATTTGCTTCTTTGCAGATTTCAGCATCACGTGGCAGGATTTTTTTCCCCTCCCTTTTAGTGTCCTCTGCATCTCTCTTTGAAATTATGTCTGCTACATTGAGCATCAAAGCCATTAACCAGCTTGGTTACGAGGAATTCATGGCTCACTTCCAGAACGCTGTTGAGCATGGCACATTCATTGCTGGTGTAGTGTGGTCGTATCAACCCTTCCAGGACTTTAAGCATCTCTGCAAGGCCTTCTGTGATGTCTTGGATTTGTTGCCAATATGTGGTATGACAATCCCTCGCAACCTCTTTCTTTTTGCTCAGTTGTGTTAAGGCCAAAACATAGTTCTCGTATGCCAGCACAACTATTGATTTTCACTCCAAATGTACACATATGCATAAGAAATGTGTGGAATAATGCTCTAATAACAAGATTTCAGTTGGGTAACAACGAAAATGCTAATTTTACACTTTTAATAAAAAAAAAACCCACTCCAAACCAACTCATTTTCCTGGTAAATCGCACCAGCCAGGAATGTTTCTAAGAAGACCCTTTCAATGTATGATAAGATAATGGTGAAAGATGAGTCTTGAGCCCATGCAAGAACTATGTTTTCACTTTAATGTTAAAGTGACCTAAAGATGACCTCTTTTTTCTTTTGGGCAAGTCTCTTCTTTGTGACCATCCACATTCATTTTTATTAACATCTGAGTTGAGTAACGTACTTTGGTTGTCTACATAACAGCATTTCAACAAAATGCTGTGCTAAGGTGCATTCTATTTCAGAGAGGAGATGGTGTCAAATACTTCAATTTTGATAATGTGATTACACAGGTGAATATTAAAAGCATCTGTTAAAAGCTCATTGGATCCTGAAATTGGTCATTATCATTGTGAGTTGTAGCACTTTTTCCCCCTTTTAATTGAACAGGGCCCCAATTATCTTGTGTATGACTGGGTTTAATAGGAGAATGAAGAATCTGCAAAATAAGCAAGAAAACTTCTTCCACAAAAGAAAACTATACCAAAATCAAATGCCTGACCAGTTTCAGATACCACTTTCCTCTTTAACAATGTTAAGACTTGGCTTTAAACACACATTTAAAAAATGGAATTATAGAAATACTTTTCTGAGCTATAGCTGATAAATGCAGAAAAACAGTGGCTCAGCAAATATTAGTAACCAATCATTTCATTGAGGTAAACATCTGGACAGAGCCTGAAAGGAACCAGGAATGTAATAGCAATCATGATATTTTGTTTTTTTGTTTGATTTTTGGTTCTCAACAGGCAAAAAATCCATTCTAAGATGTATTCACAATCTCGCTACGAGTCTGGTTCACCAGGGAAAACTGTCAGCCGAGTCTAGACGCGAACGAGCCGGGGCTGGGATCTTTGAACTGACCGAAGACCAGCAGCAGCTACTGAAAGAGCTCAATGAAGCATACCGCAACAAGTTCTTGTTTCCCTTTGTCATCTGCGCGAGAGAGAATAAAGTTGAGGCCATCCTGAATGGTTTGCAGGATCGCATTAAAAACACCGAGGACAGAGAGATTCGTGCGGGAATTGAGGAGGTGAAAAAAATTTGTTATTATAGACTTATGGACCTTGTGCAAAGAGAAAGCAGTGAAATTTTACACCCTAGATTGTAATGTTGAAGATACAAAGTCCTGGTTCTTTTTCTCATGGGATTGGGGGGAATCGGGTCGACGTCTTTGCTTGCATGTTTTTTCATGCCCTCATGTGTCCCTACAGGTTGATTCAAGATGTATCAGTGATACTAACTTTGTATGTATACCCTCAAATATGCACATTTTTCTGATTTACAGATTAATATTTTGTTACCTTGCATTGTTTATTACAAAAGTATATGAATCATTATATTGAGATAGAATAAAAAGATATCATTTGTGAATTGATACGAAAAAAGGAGAAAAAAATAAGGGGGTGAAATGTGCCTTTAATTTTCTTCTAAAAATCTCTACGCATATTTTGTATATACATACATTCTTGAAAAGTACACTACAGGGACAAATTTCTGATGCTTTCTACACCTATCTCTTCCTTTCTAAAAGAATGACATTTTTGTTTGCGAATGTCCATGTAAAATGATAATGAACAAAATCAGATTGAATCAACTGCGTTTGTTACCTTTTTCTTAATATCAACATAAGTACAGTAACATGCGTTATCTAACTTGCTGCGTATTTGACACTTTTTGTGCTCAGCAGAATTACAATGACTTCAGAATTATTTTGACTGTAATATTTTATGATGCACCCATCAGAAGAGGTTCAAAATGCATTCTTTATTTTTCTCCCGATAATCACTTTGCATTTTGTACTTGCGTTCGTGAAAGGTACGCAACAGGGCCGAATTTGTGATCCTTTTTGCGCCAATCTCTACCTCAAATATCAGCGAGATTGCGATGATTTCATGAATTATTTCGATTGTGATATTTAATAATGCACCCCCCAGAAGAGGTTTTGAAAAACATGCGCTCTTTATTTCTTCGTATTATGTACTTGCGTTCAGGAAAGGTACATGACTGGACCGAATTCATAAATCTTTTTGCGCCTATCTCTACCTCAAATATCAGCAGGATTGCAATGATTTCATGTATCATTTTGGCTGTAATCTTTCATGGTGCACGCATCAGAAAGGGGTTTAAAATGTGCTCTTTATTTTTCTCTCAATAATCTCTTCTCAATTTGTACATGTATTCTTGAAAGGGACACTACAGGGCCAAATTTGTGATCTTTTTACGCCTATATCTACCTCAAATTTAAGTGGGACTGCAATGATTTCATGAACTATTTCGTCTGTAGGGGCTGATCTTTTAGGATGCACATGCCAGAAGGGGTTGAAAATGCATCCCTATTTTTCTCCCGATTAATCTTAATTCACAGTTTGTGCATGCATTCTTGAAAGGTACAAGACACGACCGAATTCATGATCCTTTTTGCACCTATCTCTACCTCAAATATCAGCAAGATTGCAATGATGTCATGTATCATTTTGACTGTAATCTTTCATGATGCACGCGCCAGAAAGGGGTTGTAAATGCATTCTTTATTTTTCTCCCAATAATCTCTTCGCATTTTGTGCATGTATTCTTGAAAGGTACAAGACAGGGCTGAATTCGTGACCTTTTTTGTGCCTACGTATCTCTACCTCAAATTTAGCGGCATTGCAATGATTTCATGAATTATTTCAGCTGTAGGGCCTGATCTTTTATGATTCACATGCCGGAAGGGGTTGAAAATATGTCCATATTTTTCTCCCAATAATCTCTTCACATTTTGTGCATGCGTTCTTGAAAGGTAAAAGACAAAACCGAATTCATGATCCTTTTTGCACCTATCTCTACCTCATATATGAGACCATTCTGAATGAATGAAAATATTCTTTTGTGAAATGCTGTGTAAATGAAAATGAATACAATCAGATCTATTACACATTAGCAACAAGTAGATTAACATGTGTTACTTAACTTGTGCATACGTTGTATATTAAAGGGATAGTTTAGTATTGGTGGAGATGAGAATTTGGCTTTGAACTTTTTTCGAGATACCAGGAAACCACGTATGAAATAGTACAGAGTATACCATTCTAGGAGGAATTCAAAGTTTATTTGATGAAAATCTGTTTTGGTATGGCTGAGGCACCCAAAACAAAGTAAAACAAAGCAACTGTAATAAAAGCTGGCTTCCACCTTTTATTAGGATTGCTCTTTTTGGATATCTCAGCCATTTCAAAACCAATTTTCATCAAATAAATACTGAATTCCTCTTAATATGACATGCTCTTTCATATTTCAGAAAAGTTTCTCATTATCTCACCAAAAAATGTTAGAAATCTGAAGTTAGGTCTCAACCAAAACTGTACAATCCCTTCGATCATATTATATCACATTCTATATTCTCTATATTACAGGATCTCATTAGATATTTTGACACATATACATTTATATATAACCCAACAGGACATCTTCATATCATTATCAGAAGTATTAAAAAATGTTGAATATGGCAGAAGTTCTTTTTTTTTTTTACGGTCATCTCTGTTGGTTTTTTTGCTAGATTTTCTCACAAATTCAAATACCCGGCATGTCAATGCTGAGATAATTTTCTTTTGAATCAGTATCATCATTATTAATTTTGATGAGGTTACCATACCAAAATTGAGATTAAATGTGAAATATTCAAATCTACAAAGTTTACTTGTAATGTCTATGTATGGTAACCTTTTTTGCAGTTTAGAATTGACATGACCATGCTCTTATCAACTCCATTTTCTATGAAATTTTGATATGCTGTGGCAGAGACAACAAGCTTTCCTAAATAAACAATGTTCTGATCAGATGCCAGATCACTGTGAAACAAAATCAAATAAAGTGAATCTTGTAATATAAAATGTGATTGTTTTATGTGTTTTCTCTGTGACTGTCAGTATTAAAGGTCCTGTTTACCTTTGGGAACAGTGATTTTAAAAATCTTCAAGATATCACATTTGATGCATATGTGTAGGTCTGTTGTATCACAAAATATCCTACCATATAAAATGTTCAATATAAAGCCTAGAAATAGAATATAAGGAGATATCCATATTTTTCTCATTAAACCGTAACTGTAGACGGTTTAGTCAGGCAACATTTTTATTATAACTTTTGTTCAAGTTTTGTGTATTTAACAATACTTAACATTGATTATACGGATTCAAATTTTTACAGTGGTTGTTTCTATCCCAAACTCACATTTCTGAACTATTTTAAAGCACTAATGCTGGGTTTTTGTTTCATCTGCAAATGGTAAATTATGCCTTATGGCTTTAATAACTATGAGACAAATCACCCCCAATCACAGATGCGCACCTCCCCGAAGCAGGTATCCCATCTCATATATAGATGTTAGATTTACAACCAGCCAGCCTGACTTCGTAGCCCGACTTGAAGTTGGTTAACTTGAACTCTACGAGTCCAAAGGGAGTTAAACTTTAGACCTAAGGTTAAAGGTCCTATTTACCTTTGGGAACTGTGATTTAAAAATTTTCAAGATATATTATTTCATGCATATGTATACAGAGGTACATTGTAGGTCTAAAGCCTAAAATATAAGAAGATATCTGTATTTTTCTAAAAAAACCATAACTGTAGACGGTTTAGTTTGGAAACATTTCTATTATAACTATTGTTCACATTTTGTATATCTAACAATACTCAACATCGATTTTACCGATTCAGATATTTACAGTGGTTTTTTTTCAATCCTTAACTCACATTTTAGAACTATTCTAAACCACTATATGCTGGGTTTTTCTTTCATCTGCAAATGGTAAATTATGCCTTTCAATAGTGAATGCGATCTCAGGTCACTAACTAAATATCATCTTCCAATCTATACTTCTGACTTTCAATCTTCATTGTCAACTGCAAATCTGTCATCATTGGTTACACGAGCAATTTTTCTCATCACTGATGGTGTGCTTTCATAAACGATGAGAAACCAGTGTGAACATACCCAAAGATACTGCTGTACACAGAGTCGTATGTGAACACACATGCGGAATGTTGAAGTAAGACGATACAAGGCAGTAAAGTTCCTTCAAGATGAGACAATATAAGGCAGCAAAGTTCCTTGTGGCAAACAACAAATGGTTAATTTCTATAGGCATTTCCTTCTCCCTACCTCTCTCTCCTCCTCCTTGCCCCCCCCCCCCCCCCATTGGCAAACTGACACCAGAGAGAAATGTGGCCAAGAAAAACTTGATCTAAAGACTAACGGGCAGGGTTTGATGATGAATTGGGTCATCCAATATCATCCAATGCTTTGAGTCACAACTTTACAAATTTATGCCCATGGGAAGGAATCCACTTCCACACAAGATTATAGGAAAATAGAATATCGCATAATACCAACAGAAAGAAGGCTTGATACACCATCGTTTTAGACTCCCTCTCCTTGATAAGATGAAACAGACGATCCTTAAAGGAAAAATCCAGTCCAAATATAAGTTAGTCTGATAAGAAAGAGTAAAATATTACAAGTTCAACATATAATTTTGATTGAAATCAGATGTGAAATAAGGAAGCTATGACACTTTGAAGTTTTGCTATTTTGGGGGAAAACAGTTCTTGAACACTCAATATGAATATGCAAATGGAAAAGTGAGCATGTCATTCCCTCACAACTTACCATACATAGTTTATAAATAGAATTGTGAAATTTCCAGTTTTTCATTTAAACACAATTATGCCCGAGGCTCATACAAGTGTAACGTTTTGTTTCACACTTCAATGACAAGAAACACTGAATTTTCGTCATCTTTTTTTTTGTACACTATTAATGGGAAATTGCGAGGGTATGACATGGTTAGATCACTCATTTGCATGTATTCATACCCATTGTACAAGAACTGTGTTGGAAAAATGATCAAAACTTCAAAATTTCATAACTTCCTTTTTTCATCCAATTTCAGTCAAATTTCTACTGTTGAACTCATAAAATCTTACTTTTTTTATCAGACTAACTTACAATTGTATATTTGGACTGGATTTCCTCTTTAAAGGGTAAGTCCACCTTCATAGACATGTGACTTGAGTGAATGCAGCAATATTGGTGAGGAAAATAGGACACTGTTCATAAGTTATGAATTTTTAAAGTTTCTGCTCAGTAACTGCTGGATGAGAAGACTACTACAGGTTGTGATGTCAGATGTGTACAATGATATAAAGAACATACAAAGAAAATTCAACATATTTTCACTTTTCTCTCATAAGAAAAGAAAAATGGACTGTCCTCTTTCAGAAGGTAGGGGGAATAATATTACCCTTAACATAAGTCAGTGGCAAGTCAAGAAAATGTGCACTTTTTTAGAATTAAGGTTTTTGTGAAATTCTCTTTTATTTTCCTGTATATCCTTCGAAGCATGTGACATCATACACTGTAGTGATCTTCTCATCCAGCAGTGACTGCGCAGAAACTTTGAAAATTCATAACTTTTGAACGGATTGTCAAATTTTCCCAAAATTTTCACTGATGTGTTCTACTAAAATTGCTGCTTTCACTCAATCCATGTGTATATTATGAAGGTGGAATTGTCCTTTAAAAAGTAAACAATAGCAGGGCTGCAAAATTCAACATCATGATGTCCGCTGGTAAGTTGATTTCTGGCATGAAATTTGTATATTCTTCTTTAACTGACACTGTATTTGGCCAAATACTGCCAGTAGCCATAAGATATAGCACTGATGTACCAGTTTGAAGGATGTTTTGCCAGACGCACGGACTGTTGGAATATTGGAGTGATACAATGTGTTTTCAAAACAAATATTACGTCAGCCAGTCGATGGTCAGTGTTATCGATGGAAATGTGACTTCCTCGTCCTTGCCATTGTTGCGCAGGTATATTTAGCCAGATTTAAAGGATGAAAGGTGAGCACTTATCTTTTATTTACTTTCATTTTGGATTAAGCCCATTCGCAAAAGGTGGAGAAGTGTAGCAGTACTTCTGTACTGTCTGGGGGAAGTACCCATACTTATTCCTCTTCATGTCATTTGCCATAAAACAGGCAATTAACCTTTGTCATCTTATAAACAGCTTCTATATGATATCTAGTAACATGCTTATACTGGAACAGACCTTGAGATACAAATTGTACTGCTGGGTTAAAGCTTTATGGCAAGAATAGAGAAATGAGTGGATACAAATGCAGTGCCTTCTCTACCACAAGTAAAACATGTTTGGCTTCCTGGCAACTTTGAATTTATGTTGTGAGAATTTAAATGTTAAAGGGTGTGTACAGTTCTGGTTGAGGTGAGGATTTAGCTTTTAACGTTTTGCGAGATATTCAGAAACCACTCTATGAGATGTCAAAGAGCATGCAATTCCAAGGGGTATCAAAAGTTATTTGATAAAAATCGGTTTTGAAATGGCTGAGATATCCAAAAACAAGGTGAAACAAAGAGATCCTAATAAAAGGCGTGGCCTGTCACCTTTTATTATTATCACTTATTTTTTTGGATATCCTAGCCATTTGAAAACCAATTTTCATTGAATAAACGTTGAATCCTTCTTGAAATTACATGCTCTTTTATATTTCATAGGAGGTTTCTCACAATCTCACTTAGGAATGTTCAAAACATGAATCCCCACCTCAACCAGTTCTGTACAGTCCCTTTAGAAGTAAAATTACTCTCCTTTGCAGAGCTACCACTGAATATCTTATGTAGCCTTCTGTGTTCTCATTTGTCTCTCAGTCTCAATCTCTTATCACGGCCAACATTCACACTTGTCCCTCTCTCCTCTTAAAAGCTTTTTTGAGGACAGAACACGGGCAACTGCTTCAAAAGTCATTAAGACGATGGCCACTTACTACTCAAACAATTATCCCACCAGCTGACTGGTCAAGTAGTTACGACCTCCACACATTGTGTGCATGCGCATAATTATGTGATCCAAACAGTCGTGTGCAGCACTATCCTCTTGGATTTGTCCTCAACCCAGTACTTATGCCAGGAACAAGCATACAAGGCTTTCTTCTGAAGTGTTCCCCCACTAAAATTTGAGGGGAAAACCCCCTCCTTGCAGGGTTTTCTATAAAAGGACATGGTCTGCCGATGGTGTGTGAATGCAGCGGATGACTCACCCCGGGCCGGTGGGTGGATCCAGTCAACGACGCTAACGTGTTGACAGAGAGAATAAGACAAATCTCTGCCACACATTTACTGACACCTGATCCCAATCTAGAGTTAGCCCCAACCAGCATGAATGACAGCTCCTTACGTCACTGAATCCTAATAATAACTCTTCCCCCTTCGTCTTTAACCCATTGAGGATGAGTCCCGAGTATACTCGGGCAGGTGTCTATGAGAAATGAATGTTATAGCAAAATCAGCCTGTCCTCAATGGGTTAAACACATACAGTGCACTGCCATTATGATTAATATAGGTACAACAAAATTCCAGTTACGATGAAGTAAAAATTCAGGCTCCATCATTATCCCCTCTATTTTTTTTTTTTCTTTGGGCAGTTATAATCATGGAATTTCGATAACGAAAGAAAGCTGCCAGTCCTTAGGACTTCGTTATAACACTAACAGGAGTCGACTGTACTATATGCAGCCCTATCACAAGGAGGAAGTGGTTAACCACGTTCCCAACAACCTTTCTTGCTTGCATCATCTTTCAGCAGGAGTTAAAGTTACTGGGACTACATGCAGTCAACCGTGCTCAAGTCGACCTCGCATAAATCGAATAATTGCCCAAGTCGAAGGTCTTATCAAGTCCTCTTCTCTTTATATTCTATCGATTTTAATCCCTCATAAGCCGAATTTTGAAACTATTTCTTCTGCCCAAATAGATTTGACTTAAATAGGAAAGGCTGACTGTATCACAAGCCTAGTAATACTAAACTTATCAATGTGTGTAGAACATGGTCATATAACCCAATTATGGTCAGATGATTTTGTGATTTGTAATTTGCGAGGCAACATTGTCACTAAACTATGAAGTACAGCGTTCTATTTGGAGACATACAAACTGAATACATCTTCACTTCATCCAGTACGCACATGTAGTGTTGTTTCTGGGAAATATGCAAAAATTTAATATATATGCATGTATGAAACTTTGTAATTCCATGTAATTCCAAATCTTTTCAATTTTTTGAATAAATTGAATAAAACTAAATGTATATTTTTTGAACAAATTGAATAAAACTAAGTATTTTTTCCATTCCATTTAATAAACTTGACTCGTCTCAGAGACAATGGAGTGGAGATTCCCTTTAAATCTTGAGTGGTCAGGCTGGCTTAGAGAAAGGCTGGACAAGACTAGCACAAACTGTCTTGTCCTCATTTACTCACTCTTCTAGTCAGTGTGACTCATGCTATAGTCTCTACATGAAAAGGCCTAGTTCTCAAAGTGCTTATGATTGTCTCATACACTAAATGGATAAATACTTTGGAGCATTTCAAAGGTCCAGTTTACCTTTGGGAGCAGTGATTTTAAAAAAAAGTGCAAGATATCACTTTTGATGCATATGTGTTGGTCAGGTGTATCACAAAACATCCTACCATATAAAATTTTTGCAATAAAGCCTTGAATATAAGGAGATGCCATTGTTTTTCTCATTAAACCATAACTGTAGATGGTTTAATCTGGAAACATTTTTATCATAACCATTGTTCACATTTGTCACATATTAACAATACTTAATATCAATCATACTGGTTCATATGTTTAGATTAGTTGTTTCTATCCATAACTGACATTTTAGAACTATTTTGAAACACTATGGTTTTGGTTTAATCTGCAAATGGTAAATTATGCCTTTAAAACCAATATGTGTACTTGCCGTTTTGCAATCTGTGCATCTTGTACTGAGTGCACTGTTCTCTTTGCTTAGTGACATCATTTCCGTCCTACTTCAATGGTTTTATGTTTTGGTCTTTACAACTGCAAAGTTTATTTTCTTAATTTTTAACATGTGCATGTATATGAAAAAAAAAATGCACAGGTATGAGACCTATAACTCATGGTGCCCATCATAATATTGTCTCTTGTTTTATGTAGACCTTTGGTTTATTAGTTTGTTGTTGTTGTTGTTCTGTTTTTGTAACAAAACTTGTAATGGCTGTACAAACTTCACCTTTGTGCTAGTCCTTTATTGTTATCAGTATAGGATAAGAGTATTAAAGCATGAATGGGTCTATCTAGAACTTAGTTAGTCTTGTACAACACACTCAAGAAATTAATAGACAAAATGAGGTCTATGGACTGTATGCACATTCTCATTTTTTTTAAATCAAATCTTCCAAACGTCTCACTTATGCTGAAACAAGCTGACATAAAAAGACCACGGTCCCACTGCATACAAAATGTAGAGTGGTATAGCTAAGATTAGATATAGAATATCATAACTAAGAACCTGTATACTGGATTCGAAATGCATTGAACGTCAAGGTCAAGATGAGTTTTAATGTCAGATTTCAATGTTTACTCAACATGTCTTTGTAATCGAAACTGAAATGTGAATTTTTGCAGCTTTCACAGCTTGTTTCCTTGTCTCAATCAATGCAGATATTGAGTGTGTTTGTTCGATCTAATGCTTATCGGGAAGACTTTGTGCATTGGTACAATGTGCTATTAAATGCCATTCTAAATCTCTCAAAAGACCCACAGTGTGCAGTAGGCACATGAAACCATGTCCACTCTTTTTGTATCATGTTCCTTGTACAGTACTCTCCACTTTAAATAACTGCATGGGATCAGTAAGCGCAGATTTGACCTCATTAAGTAGAGTGGTTGCTCAAGAGGTAAAAAAAGATCATGTTATTGCATTCATGAGTTAAGCATTAATTCAAATCCTAGTTTCTGCCCATTTAAAAGCAGGCAGACAAGTGACTAATACCTCATTATGCTGAGACTACTGTTCTATTATGGTACTGCATTAGGGAAGGAAAAATATCAACTACAAGGATGATTAAAGTCTGAAAGAGTTAGAATACAAAAATGAAATTTGAGAGATGATGTCTAAGTGGCGCTCTTGTGGTAGAAACCAGAACATGACACACATTTCTGTTATGCTTTCTAAAAAGGAAATCCGGTGCCTGTACATGGTCACCAGTAATTATTCCTCTTTCTCATTTTTCTGCATGCATTCATTTCTAGCTAATATCGTATGAAATATTCTCTTAGAATTTCATCAACCAATCTGAAAATGTTCCTTTTTTGTAAAATATCAAAGAAAACGTAGATAAGATTGATGTACTTTTCCATAAAGTGCACTGGACTCCGTGGTAGACGAAGACAGTTGAAACAGATTCCTATTAAAATCTGCACAGCAGGGGATTTTTTTCTGAATGTGAGGAAGGGGTGGGGGGGGGGGGGGGGCATTAGGACACAAAAGAGGTTCTTTGTCAAACTTGTTTAGTTACTGTGGTACCAGACTAGAAGGTCATTGACACTGCTAAAAAATATCGCTGGACTTCTTTTTTTTCCTTCAGGACTATCTACTGCTAAAAAAGTGGAAATTTTTGCGGTGTTGGAATTTCTGCATTTTGCACAAACAGAAGCCAGCGCGAAAATATCAATACGTTAATATTTTTACTTTCTATCATTACGGTCCAGTCGTTCATGTTTTGATTTTAAGATACTTTAATGACTGCAGCAATTGATTCACAGTCATGGTCTTAACATCAACACAAGATATTATGCATTGCCAGTTGGGGCTGGCTAGACATGATTTTGAGTCTTAAAGAAGAAATATACAGAAATAGACCTATTTCTTGCACACCTTGATTCAAAATGTTAATTGAACGGCATGCCAAATTTAAGATCAAACTAGAATTAAAGAGTTTCCTGTATGCCTTTCTTTCAATGCTTAACCTAGCTCCTAGTTACCTTAGATGACACAGTTAAAGCTGCATAAAAAAAAAACAAACAAAAACAAAGTCAGGAAAAATGTTCCCTTGCCTTTGTTACTTTTATGCTGCTATACTTCTACCATGCCACCCTCTCTTTTTGTCCTTAGTCCAGTGGTTCCAGCATCGGTCTCTCTATTCCCAACCCCCCCCCCCCAAAAAAAAAAATGTACATATGAGCATTGCCTATTACTAGTGTTAGAGCTACCGTACAACTACTATTGTTGCTGTTTCACTATTATCACCCTGCTCACACTACAAGTACCATAGGTACTGCCAGTGCTAATACTGTTTCTTAGCAACCGTTGTGGCCACAATCAACATTAGTCATCCACCGATGAGCCATTCTTCATTGTCATGTCAAATTTTGCTGATGTCAAAGGTAAAACCACATTACGATAAGAATATAGTGATCTGTTGCACACACAATCTTGTACATGTGCCTTATTTACTGACACATGTCTCCTCGTGCAGCTAGTTCTATCAAGATTTTAATGCACTGAACTTCATACAGTTCAGTGCATTACAGTCATGCATTGAATAATTACTTGAGCATACTTGTATGTTCTCAGACAGTACGGTAATGTTAGCTAGACTATGACACTCAACACTCCAGGCAATATCATCTTACAGGACTGGGGAGTCTACAACATCATGAACATACAGTGTGTTTTCTTTGAAAATAAGACAACAAAGCATGAAAAACACTGCAGTTTTTCTTAATTACCCACATGTTATTCTAAGCACTTTTTTGCTTGGTATACTCCCCCTCCCCCCCATGTGCTGTTGGCGACAGAGAAACAAATATTAGTAAAACGACTGAAATGACCTAAACACTTCATCTAGTGGGTAACTGCAATTTCTGATATTGATGCCCATTAACCCGTTAAGGATGAGTCCCAAGAATACTTGGGCAGGTGTCTATGGGCAATGTGTGTTGTAGCATAATCAGCCCATCCTCAATGGGTTAAGAGTCAATACACCTTATAGGTGCCGAATCCATGATGGAATTAACTAGGAGGGGGCATATGGAGGGTCAATTTACAAATGATGCACAGGTCTACGCACGTCAGTAGGAATTGTGTGCATATTGCCAAAGGTGACTGGGGAATCGTTTATCCCACAAGACACAGCCAAATGGGTTCCGACTATCATGTGTCCATAATTATTGATGCATGGCAAATTTATTGGCAGCAGATTACTTCCTTTTGGCTTGCCACAGATGCGTGGCTAGCCATACTGTGCATTTAGTAGGCCTACATTACTGGATGCATTATTAAAGTTCTGAATGCACGTCTAGCTATAGGACAATTGCTACAAGTGCACAAACTCTTGCTGCAAGTGCGCAATTAATAGCAGGTTTACAGTGTCCATCGTCAGTGATAGCAATAATCCATTGATATAGGCCGTCAGTGATTGCCATAATCAATTGATATAGAACAGGCAGCCAGGAAAAACCAACACACAGTTCTCAACTGATGGGACTGAAGAATTCTCTCAACCTGCTCTATGAAATGCATTGTGTCAGAGACTTACCCATTTTTACATCGAACCTTCCACCAATATTCCCGTGAGTTGTCTAGTAATGTGTACTCCATGCCTCGCTTCAATGGAATGTCAATATTCTCGATTGGGTCGTAGTCATACTTGGCTATTAGTATCACCTGCGCAGGGCAATAGTCATGAAGGGAAAATATTACATGAAAATACATTGTAATAATGCTGCCAACTACAATCTATCTATGGGAAAACAAATATTCATATAATCTGCTTCAACACATAAATGCATTTCAGTCCCTAATACCAGCTTAAAACAATCTCAACCCGTTCAAGACTAGACCCAAATATACTCGGGCAGGAGTCTATAGGGAAAATGCATGTAGCAAAATCAGTTTGTCCTCAACAAGTAAAGTTCTCAGAATTCCCATGTAAACCTCTCCCTGTCCTTGTCTGCATAAACTCATAAAAAGTTTTGAAAAGTTTTAAAGAGTAGTATACCGGTGTTACTAGTGTTCATTCACATTGATGATGCAAAAATACACATCAGGACACCCATCTTTTCAGCAATGTTGTAATTGACATGTGCACATACAATATATGTGTTATACACGAGACATGTCAATCTTCCATTGACGCGCAGACAAATCTTTTCACAAATACATACATGTACTTGAGGGAATATGACAGTGGGTTTCCAATACCCAGGGTCACCCTTGTTCTTTTTTCTGCCCTGATAAAGCTAGACGTCCTTGCAAACAAACAAAATCAAACAAACATATCACACACAACCTTTTGGTGATAGCATCTCAAACTAATAGCAATACAAATTTGCAGTTTCCAACCGGAGCCCTAGTTCACAAGGAAACAATACTGTAAAAGTGGAAATTAATAAATTGAACTGACAAATTTCAAGTATCTTAAATTTCATGAACAGTCATGCCAATTGAGTAAGCAGCTCATCAGTACAACAGCAGTTAAGGGTTTTGACAGCACATACTGTACATGTACTATGGTAAAAGGAACCTATTCTACATTACCAAAGCAAATTCACTCACACTATAGGACCAGCAAACGTGAAGAAAACTACAAACAACATAGCAGTTATACCCCTACAATATACCTACACTTGTACCTTGAAGTCAAAGACATTACATAATACTGTTACAAGCAAAACATTCGCAAGCTTTTATTTTTCACACAAGTTTCATGTTGCATGGAATGTGCAAAAAAGTGTCCACTTTTACATTATCTGGCAGTAATACCAATCTTGGGACTACTAGAGGGGCGGATCCAGGAATTCCGTAAAGGGGAGGCGCCTCTAGGAAATTAAAGGGGGCACAAATGCCCACCCCCCCCCCCCCCCCCCCCCCCATTTTTCCTTTTTATTTCTTCTGTTTTAATCTGCCACTGTACTACAGACCCATCAGATGGCTACTCACCTTTGGTCTCTCTTGAACAGGTGGGGTGGGGACAGGTGGCTTGGGGCGTAGCCTGTAAGGCTGGCTGTGTTGAGAAGCTGGTGACTTTGGCTGTAATCGACAAAAAAAAAAAACCAAACACACACACAACATGATAGAAGCACATAATTAATGATTCCTATATATTGTAAAAGTGGAAATTTTTGCGGTGTTGAAATTTTCGCGCATTTCGCGCAACCAGAAGCTAGCGCGAAAATAAGAGCACGCGAATATTTTTGCATGGCATGTGTTCCCGTTGTCGATGTCTTGATTCCACAGAATTAAAAACATGCAAAACTCTTCTTACCCGGCCAAGCGCGAAAAATTAGTAACGCGAAAATATCCACTTCTACAGTAGCCCTAAGCTCTAAGAAGCTAGTGACATTGGTATTGTATTGATAGAGAACAAAAGGGCAGAGAATGATAGAGTGAGAGAGGAAGACAGAGGAAACTTACCGTATAAGCTGTCATTTTCGCATACAGATATTTCGCGAATTAGAAGGTCACAGACATTTTCACAAGATGTTTTTTTCGAGATTTGACACCAAGACTATCGTAAATGCACTATTACCCTAGCATATGGTAACATTTTCGTGTGCTGTTGAATTGGAGGCCTATCAGCGATTCGTAAAATCTGTGAAAATTAAACCCTCACAAAAGTAACAGCTTATACAGTAAGGGGTGGCTAGTCTTGTTTGATATGTATATAAGGGGGATATAATTCTATGGATAATCTATCATAATCTGCTTTGTTGAAAATAGCATTATACACGGATATCAAGTAAAGTGAGAAAATTGCTACTCAATGATAAAGCTGACTTCCAATTATCTGAGTGAAGTCAACCACAACTGCAAATTGCATAAAGTAATGATGCCAGCACCTCAGAACTCTCTTGAATGTTTGTATGAGAAGATCTATTGTTTCTTTAAAGGCTTTTGGTTGATAATTTAGCAACTATAACAGACTACCCTTTTACAATGTTATTGATAGGCTTTACCAACTCTTAACTATCTGATGCCATGGATGTTATCCTTTCTTTGTAATTCATGTCAACAACAAAGATAACAACAACAACAACAACAACAACAACAACAAAAGAAAGTTAGTGAAGGCTGTGTTCACGTCCATGTGAAACGTGTGATGCAATGACATCATCCCCTTAGCTACAATGTACCCTCTGTAGTTGGTATCACCGGTACATGAAGGAGTTGTGGCCAAGATCACTATCTCATAAAAACATGTGAAACCACAATATCCTGTAATTTTCCAATTTCAAGTAACTTCCACTGTTCAGATTGTTTGATATCAGTCTACTTATTGCAGTCAATTTGAAGAATTTGCTTTGACACAGAAATTCATTTTCCTGACCTGATGGATTCACGCAGGATATGTTTATGTCCCTCCAATTTTCAATGAAAGCAGTCATCACTGTTGAAGACATTTGTATTGGAAGCCAGAGAAAATATAAGCACCTGCTGTAATTTATCGCTGTTACCTTTAGTAGCTCTAACATTGTGTTAACAAAACATTTTTAATCACTGATAGCACTAAATTGTTTAAGAATGTATTTTCTCATTGTAATCCCTTCTAAATGAGGGTCTGAATACAACCACTCATGGGAAATAGATTTCAAGTGGGTTATTTTAAGTTCAGTGCTAGTGCTAGTGTCGGTGCTATCTCAACACCAGCACTAGTAATAATCCTGAAATTGAAATTTCAGTGCTTACAGGTTGACCTTAAAATCACATGGGTCTGGATGATAGTGTTGTGCCAAGTGTTTAATGTCTTCTGTTAAACAAAACTACACTATTTGCGGTGCCATTTTGCATGCTCTTTCCCCTGCTGGCTAGCACCAGAGCCTGTAGTTACTGTCTAATTTGTGATTTCAAGTTTGGAGTGGGTGTTCACACTGCCATATGTGTGATATCCACTATTCATGCCCATGCATGCACTTAACCCATTCCATACTGACTTCTGAAATGCCCATCATATAGACTTAATATGCAGGCCATCAGATTCCCGTATGGAACAAGTTAACCCCCACTCATCTGCAGTACCAGTATATGCTACTGTATGTGCATCACCTATGAATGCTAATGCATTTGTCACACATGGAATGTAAAACGAACACTCTAGACATTGGTCACATAAATCTGAGTCTCAGACTTATAATGAAAGGTTTAAGCAGTTCTTTTAGAAAGAGAAAGTAAATTCCCACATACTAGGATGTGTTGACACATTTTTGATACATGAGATCCTTGCTGGCTTTTAATTTCGCTATGGTATTAAGCGATTTCACTGACCTGCAAATAAGAACATTGGCATTTGAATTGGCAACTGTGCTGGGAAAAAAGTGAAGTTAATGTTTTCTGTCAAATGATTACTCTTACACAGATACTCTCTCTCTACGTATTTATGTATATGTGTGAGTGCATGTATCTATGTATGTGTGTGTGTATGTATATATGTATGTATGTATGTATCTATCTATCTATCTATGATCTATCTATCTATACATCTATCCATATATCTACGTCTAAATATCAGTCTAAATATCTATCTAGTCATCTATTTATCCATCTGCCTATCAATCAAATGGAACGGTCCCTGTAAGCCTTCATGGAAACTCACAGGAAGTCAAACATGTCTTTCATTACATACTGCAATGCACATGAGTATCTTTAGCCAATTCGTGCTATATTAAATTGAATGGCGGAAATGAAGGAAGATCGGCTACAAAAAGCAAACTGCATCGTATAACACATTGCCAGTAAACTTATTCATACATGCTATAGACATTATTGATGATAAACTGATGACCATACAAGCTGCCCAGCACACACCCTGCACTGCAAGTATGTATATACCTGTGTATGAGTGACGGTGTGTGCATGTGTATGTGTGCGTGTATGAGTGTACGCTGGAGTATGTACAATTTGTATATGAACCTCACCAGCAAACACAGTAAACGCATTTCCTGTGCTGAATACATCCAACATGCAAACACAATAATGGAAAATAACTGATGGTGTGAACCATGACTGTGGATTTGTGCAGTGACGTGGTGGGCCCTCGCTTGCACTCACAGCTATAATGGGGGGCAGTGGTTGGCTCTGCTTCTTGCCATTCTGGCTTCGGGGGTACTGTTGTGGCTGCTGCTGCTGCTTCTGCTGCTTGAACGTGTCCTGACAACCGGGGGCGCCCTTGTGGTCCTGCTGGCAGCACGTCCATTTTGTCGTCCAGATACCATAATGATAGCGGTTATTGAGGTTGTGGTTGTTGCAGCACACTGAAAATGACGAGATTTGTTGATGGATTAAAAAGCAAGTCGAGACCAAAAAGTAACTATAATTTGCACATGTCACTTAAAGCAAATGGACGATTTAGATGCCAAGTGAAATGGAATCATTAGCAGAATACACAGTAAAGGGACTTTATGACACTTTTTCTTCTATTGCTACTTTGGTACTCTACAGGATCCATCACTCTGAATGTAGTGTTTAGGGTAGCCTCGAGGATTTTATATCAAATGACAGGTTTCAGAAAGATTTTTTTTTTTAAAGGCATAATGTGAAGATCACAAACAGTGTATGTAGGTTATCCTAAGACAATACTATATATGGTGGAGATGATGCCTGTCCGGTGATCAGGAGGTTGTGGGTTCGAGTCCCGCTCAAGTAGGTACGCCCATGATTTTTTATCATGGCTACTACTAAAACACTGATCAATTCAGTGCTTATTTACGTCGATGCAGGGCAATTTGTTAATCAGTTGCAATGAAAGCATCTCGATGGAAGAATTTCATGAATTTGAATACTATGATAGTTTCCTTCAACAAAGTGAAATGAGAATTGCCTTCATACAGTCCCGAGAACCAGAAGGGCATTACTGCATTCTAAGATTTGCGTGTAGATAAAACTAAACGATAAATTGTCATGAAATAAAAACTTCATTTAATCAAAAGTGGGTAGATTTATAAGCATTGTTCCAAATATAGGGTAAAATAGCACCCTTGCAGTTTTAATTAAATTTGATCATTTTACTCAAAATAAAAATAATTTACATTTGATGCCACAGTGCAGCGGAGATCGAGCTCTACAACATGATACCAATAACCCAATACCCCCAAAAATTGTAATAAAGCCCTTGTGGTTCTCATCCAATGATATATAGACTGTGTTGAAACTCCAAATTTGTTAAAGGCAAGCAATAGACCCTGTCTGCAGTGACCACAAGAACTGCCATGATGACTAAATCACCAAAAAAAATATCAGTTTCTAATGATAGCTCTGAGGCATTCCTCCAACTGTCATCAGGAATCTTTTCACTTCCAACGCATCTCTCATCCTATCTCCATGACGACTCGGCAGTACTTACATTGCCTCAGATCCTTGAGCCAATCTGTCTGTGCCTCTTTTGATTGTGGGAAGAAGTAGAGGGTGCATGTCCCATCTGAAGTACCCGGTTCCCCGTACATAATCTGCAGCATTCATGAATCAGAGAGGGGTAATGCAACTCAGCGTGTAATCTCTACACACAACAGCGCAAGTGGCTAAAATCGTGACTATCAATCATAGGCCTTGTGACAATCACACATGCATCACTTTCATACAGTCCAAACTGACAACCAAACAGTTTTTTACAGATATATTCACAAATGTTAAAGGCTGAAAAAATAGATATTGGTAATGTGAAAGACTCTTCCTCATGTGTCAAATATTGCATGAACCAAAAACATTAACAACATATCATGTTGAGACCATATTTTCACTTTAATGGTCTTACACCACTCAGGAACTGGATTGTTTCTTCAAATAATCACAGTTAAACACTACCACTGTCTAATAGGAAGACCTTTGAGAAGTGAAGGAAAGAAGGGGAATTACTGCAGACACTCACACACACACCTACACAAATGATACAGAACACTACACAAGTCAAATGTCACTTTACAAAGTGGTCAATGTGATGATCCCAAGTCATGTTCAAGCTGGCTTTAAGGGGAAGAGTAAAACTTGTACAATAGTAGCAAATAAAATCACTTAAAAAAAAAAATCCTGATCCAAAGACGGCTTTTACTCTTGTGTGTGAACGGGCTTTATAAGTGCATTTCTCGGGGCATTGTGAATGACAGTACACGGGGCATGGTGTTATATCTTCATCAACTTTTTGGAAAAAAAAAGAAAAAATGTGATGAGGATCTTCTTGAGAGCTGCAGTTCCAGTGGCTTTTAAGAATGCCAAGTTTGACTGATCTAAATGTAAAGTACCGGTAATGGCTAGTTCCATTTCAGAACACTTTCTTTGGGAAATGGCAGAAAAAGCACAGGAAAGCATTAAAGGGATGATACAGTATTGGTGGAGATGAGAATTGGGCTTTTAACTTTTTGCGAGATACCAAGAAAACACTTATGATATAGTACAGAGCATACCATTTTAAGAGGAATTCAAAGTTTATTTGATGAAAATCGGGTTTGGAAAGACTGAAACATCCAAAAACAAAGTAAAACAAAGCGATCGTAGTAAAGTGTGGGTCCCACACTTTATTAGAATCGCTCTCTTTTGGATATCTCAGCCATCTCAAAACCAATTTTCATCAAATAAATGTTGAATTCCTCATAGAATTACATGCTCTTTCACATTTTATAAGAAGTTTCTCATTATCTCACCAAAAAGTGTTAGAAACCTGAAATTAGGTCTCAACCAAAACTATACGACCCCTTTAAAACATTTCCGTTCTACTTTCTTCGTAGTAAAAGCTGTAATAATTCTCAGGGTGACTGTGTGATTTGGACAGATATTTTATTTCTTAAATTTCTTAATTTTGATTTTATAGGGAAATACACCTGGAATCAAGATTATTTCACCTGTTTCTCTTCTCTTGTTACGTACTGCATTGTTCATATTCATCTAACTATGCAACCACTGTGTTGCCAACAGGTGCATTTATTTCATGTAAAAAATACATCCTGTATACAGCGATGAACACAACCGCCACTGTTAATGAAATGCACAGAAGGAGTTTTATCAGGAAGGAACTTAGAATCATTATGTGGTACGGTAACATGGAAGGAATTAGTCTCGAATCTAGGCTGCCAGCAGTTGCTCACATTACCCACTTGTCGTGCAATAAAGCAGTGAGTTGGAAAATCCAGAAGAGGTTAGAGAGGAGATTGTTTGTTTGTTTTGTTTGTTTCATTTTTTTTCCGCCTGAGAAGGAAGCTGGATAGCCCATAATCAGCTGCACTAGCTGGTCTTCCATGGGGTCCAGCTGGATGTGAGGCGGGACCACTGGTTATGCACACAGAGCTGTCTGTGATAAAAGTGTGACCGCGGGATCTTTACGTGCAGGAGTTGTGACTCTCTCACACACGGGACCTCAATTTCATGTCTTGTCTGAGGGACAGAATGGCTTGCTTCTTACTAAAAGGGGACGGCATGATTAAACACGCAACACTGCTCAGCTAGATCCAGGAATCGAACCTGGGTCCTTTGGATCTGGAGGCAGACACGCTACCGACTGAGCCAAATCATCGCCATCCTAAGATTAGACTGTACGCGTGGGTGCATTTGACTGCATTTCCCTGTTTTTTCAACTTACAACTTTTTTTCTTCTTTTTTTTACCAGCATACTATCTCACATTCTAATGCATGAGAGACAAACATTCTCCATCAAAGTATTTCAGGATATTCTGAATCATCAATGAAATCTGAAAACTATCATGATATCTACAGCAAACTGCAAAAAAAAAAAAAAAAAAAAAAAATATTATACAGACTGCTAGAACACGACCAAAGACAAATCAAACATCAGACTATCAGGCCATGCTGAATAGAAGGTTAAAAAAAATCATCCAAAATATCAAACGTAAGCATCAAGCAAAGTTTGTATGCCTTCATATTTTCTGCAGATAGCTACCAAGCTCCTGTGAATATTACATTTAGAGCTATTTCTTTACACAAGCCAATGCTGCACATTGGTACTGGTCCGACGGTCCCTGACCAGTCAAAATCACTGTCGGACCAGAAACTCTCTCAGGTATGCATCAGTAAAATATGGAAAAACTGGGTACCTACTGGTCCAACAGACAGGTCAGACCAGTAGCAAAAATGGGTTAAAGGTGCTGTTTACCTTTCGGAACAGTGATTTTAAAAATTTTCAAGATGTGACATTTCACGCATATGTGTAGGTCTGTTGTACCACAAAACATCCTATCATATAAAATTTTTGCGATAAAGCCTGATACATAAGGATATATAACTGTATTTTTCTCAATAAACTGTAACTGCAGATGGTTTAATCTGGAACATTTTTATTATGACTATTGTTCACATTTTGTATATTTCACAATACTTAACATCGATTTAATGATACAAATTTTTACAGCGGTTGTTTCTATCCCTAACTCACATTTTAGAACTATTTTAAAGCACTAATGCTGGATTTTTGGTTTCATCTGCAAATGGTAAATTATGTCTTTAATGTGCAGCCCCGCCCAAGGTGACACTAAAGGAAAGAGACAATGCTTGAGACTCCACTGATACAATCAGAATAAAGAATGACCGCAAAATAGTCCTGACATCGCGAAAAGTTTTGCAATTGGGTACATGACAGGGATATTCCCTGGCTTTTGATATCTTTTTATCACCCCCTGAATAGTGCAGTCACTTCTAATGGTAGCTCTTCAATGGGACTATGTTATTGATAAAACACCGTTTATCCTGTTCTCAACTTCCTAGTTACGGTAAACTAAACAGGACATCTTTCTGAATATAGACCAGAACTCTGCCCTGTGAACCTTCGCCAGGTGAGCAAAATTTTCCAGTGGGACCTTGTATGCAACATAGTGTGATTGTGGCGACTAGATTGACCCTGATACAATTTTGCTCTGTTTCCACGAAAATACTCATGGCATTGGAGATAGAGGTATAGTTTCGAGAACAATCAGTTTTCAATATCCAAACAAAAAAATGACACCTTTTAACAAACAACCTAGGATAGATTACTGTATATACCATATATCTAGTGAGTCTAAAGTTTTGCAAGTTGGGACTTCCCAACAATTTCCTGAGAAGTAAAATTCACAATTGTGGAGTACAGTACTGAATAGAGAAATACTTGCGTGCACATAACACTCATGTCGGAATCAGAGTTAATATTTTTTCGTGTTTTTAAATTCACAAACAGCACCAAATTTGTGAAAATAAAAACCCTGCAAAATATTTGCCTTATATAGTATTTATTATACCAAAAAAAAAAATTGATTTTACTCCATATTTGGCTAAATGCTATCAATGCTTCCTTGTATCTCTCCAAACCTCAAGGAAAAATAGTTATCTCTGGTATTGTTACGTATGTATCTATATCAAAGCCCAACATGAATTTTCAACATGCTGTTTGACAACTCAATTAGATATTCTTTTCTAATATTCCTATTGGTTTTTAGTGTCTGTCATCAATACTTCCAATTAATCAATCTGCTGGAATTCATTTAGATAAAAATCCCTTGAAAATATTGTCATGTTAACACTAATTCATAATGTCAAATTTAAATCTACTGCATTATTTCTCTTTCTAATGATCATTGGTTTCAGAAACCATGCTAATTGGTAATTTTTGAACCATTTACATGTACAGCCAATACGTCATTACTTTGAAAGCCATTAGTGTCAAGTATAGTGTAATACAATCACTAGGCAAATAAAGAGCAGTGTGGGCCTGACTTCTAGGGATGATTTTATATTTCTAAAGTTGCAATTTTTCTTTTCTTGCAGTATGAATAGAAAACTCAAACATGATCTCTAATGTCACAATACTTATCTTCAGATGGTGATCCTTATCAATAAACTTCAAGCTTTAATAGCTAACTTTGAGGATATAAGCTTGTATTCTTGAAGGTAGCTATTAAAAAATTGAAGTTAAGGATCACCATCTGAATGTAACTAATATTTCCTGATGAGAACGGCCGTAATGAAGGCCTACCTGTATGCCATGTTTGAAATTCTCCTGGAAAGCGCCATCTGCTACAGCCTCTACCACTCTGATTGATGAGAGCTCTATCTTGTTCTTCACCTTCCCTCGTTTCTGTCAAGAGGTCAAAAGGAGAAAGCACACATTAATAAGACATCATAAACAGCATCTTACAGATCAGGCAGTTAATACTTGAATTTCAATGATAATCATTATCATCATAAAAACAAAAACAAGACAAGGAAGACGAGATGGAGAGAAAATAAAGATGACGAGACAAAGTTATCATTACAACTTAGATTGGTAGGTATTCAAATCAATTAAAAATGATATTGTCAAGGGTTAGAATTGAAGAATAAGGAGGGGACAATTAATCCAAGATGTTGCTAGGGGACACAAAGAAAAAACTGGTTTGAGTACATTGTACAAGGCCTGGCAGCAAAGCTGCAGGGGCACTCTAGATGGTGACTGAAGATGGACTGTTACAGTTTTATTATTTCCACCCTTATTTCTACACATATGCTAAAAATATTTCCTCATGAAAAAGAATCCTTTGAAGTTGAAGTCTGAAGTTTGAAGTTTGATTAGCAACAACATTTTGAACATGTACATATAAGAATCATAACACAATTGTATCTACACACATATGTGAAAAATATATATACTTATCTGTTACTCCTTTACAATAACATGATTAAATGATGATATTTGAGAGTTAAATATGATACATGTAGCATAATTCTACAAAGTTGTTGCTGTTAACAAGGAAACCAAAAGTTAGCACAAGTGCTAGTGCTAGTGTTTCTACTTAGCCTCCTGCTGCATCTAGAGGCCCATGCATGCCCAGTGGGCATATGCGTACCTGACATATACCCGGTTTGAATTTCCTCCTTCGTTGGCCCCATTTGCCATTGATGAAGATTCCTTCAAAAAATTAAAGGACTACTCTTGGATCCAGACGGTGATCCACATCACTACCAAAATTTTATCATTCTGTTTCTTGTGCCATTTTCAACTTTATCTGTAAATTTCACTCATATCCGTTCGTAACTTTTTGAGTTATTTTGCAAACAGTCAGACAAACCAACTCTGGCAAAAATGTATAAAGTCTTTGGCTGAGGTAAATATTTACATAATATCCATGAAAACATATGCATGGGAATAAAAGTACTTGTGCATATATGTGAATGAATGAATATACAATGTGTATACACACATAAATACATACTGTGCGTATGTGCGCGTGCACGCACGGATGTACGTGATGCATAAAGCTCTAGAAACAATTGATGCCGGCATTTGGATACCAAAATCATAATGGCACATCATAAGAATTTCCTGTTTTGCAATTTAGAGAATGATTGTTCAGTCCAAATCATGCCGGAAATTGTGAATAACACCATTAACCAAAGCTCAACTTTCATTACTTCCTCATATTATGAATGCTACCAGTGTTTGGTTCCCATGTACAAGCCACATTTTAATATTTCTAAAAGTCTGATGTAGGAACAAACTGTATCTTCATTGAGGGATTTAACTGCACTGTTAAACTTGCCTTATAGTGGCGACCTGCCAACCCACCAAAGTATCTAAAGAGTTTGATCGATCCACGTAACATACGTTCACCACTAAGTCTAAAAATGGTACGTACCAATAGAATTTCAGGGCTGTTATCATTTTTTCTAATCAACATCAGGCCATTCAGTTGAAATACAAATTTTCAATGAACATTTATAATTTGACCTTTGTGTTAGTACATAGACGTTGGTCCCGCATTACATACAAGTTCACCCCAAAATTTTGATTTTGGCAAAAAAAATTCAAAGATTGCTTGTTTGAGGCAATTTTGGGACAAGTCATCTCTCATAAAAGTGCACCAAAAGATCATGTTGCATTAGGTGGTAATGTTTGTTGAAAACAGAAAATATTGAACCCGACATCTCTGAAATGTATCCTCTTTTACTGTGGAAATACCCAACTGTATCAACACAGCAGCCATCAGCAGATCTATATGGAGCTGCTACTACCAGTAATCCAATAATTCAGCGCGGTTTTCTGTTTTGCTGCCGTGCCGCTCATGCATGGCAATCAGTTCAATGATCGCCACTGCTGCATCTACCAGCCATTCACACATAGTTGGAAGGCCTATTTTGTCAAGCTGTAAACCAAGAAATATTTGAGGCATGAAATTTCGCATATTGGGAGCCAACAGCCTTCTTCGCATCATGAAATTTTTGCAAATTTCCACTGGCATTCAATGCATACATTAGTGTAGATAAGAATATTCTAATTGGCAAGTCTTGGCTCTCAAGAAATTTGCGAAATGAAAGTGCACACGAAACTGTCCAGTTTTACAGTACACTATATACTGTGCATAGTAATGTACAATATGGCCAATAATGGCACTGTTCAATTAAAGGTACAATTTACCATTGAATTTGCAGATGAAACCAAAACCAAGCATTAGTGCTTTAAATAGTTCTAAAATGTGAGTTTGGGATGGAAACAACCACTGTAAAAATTAGAATCCATATCTATAATCAATGTCAAGTACTGTTAAATAGACAAAATGTGAACAATAGTTATAATAAAAATGTTGCCAGATTAAACCATCTACAGTTATGGTTTAATGAGAAAAATACTGCTATCTCCTTATATTTTAGGCTTTAGTGCGAAAATTTTATATGGTAGGATGTTTAGTGATACAACAGACCTACACATATGCATCAAATGTGATATCTTGAACATTTTTGAAATCACTGTTCTCAAAGGTAAACAGGACCATTAATCAACATGTGCATACTAATACACAAACATGTGAACATTAACTAAATTAAGTACTTAATTCATGGATGTACACCTGTACTTGAACGTGATAATATACAAAATATCAGAAAACCTGTCTACAGTGGCCATCTGTCTATAATGACCACTCTTTTCATCTCCCTTGGGTGGCCGCTATAGACAGGTTTGTCTTTACTACCAAATGAGAGTAATGTCAGTTGATTAGCAAATCTTGCTTTCAGATTTTCTACTTATTCTATTGACAGTTGAGCTATTTTGGGGGAAATGAACAAAAAAAGAGAAAAAGAAAATGACAATGCTATATAAGGGAGCTAGTTAGCATGAGTAATGCACAGACAAATAATACCACAATAATTCCATGTATAAAAGCTGCTGCAATGTGTCATTACACAGAGCGCAATAAAAATAACAACAACATCATACTGAGAATGCATTACTTTTGAGATACTTAATACACTATTATCAAAGGATCTCAACTGGTAAGTAAGGCTGACTCACAGATAATGTATGCAAGGAATGGGAAAAAAAAAATCATGAGGGTTAGCCATTACAGCAATATACTGTACATGTAACTCATCAAAACATGGAGTGCTTAGACATACAAAAAATAGAATAACACACTTCTGAAAGCTCTTGAGGGCGGTCATTGTTCTCAGGGGTCTCAAAAAACATCCAAGTCACAATGGACCAGTTTTGGTCATCGCTGTATTTTCAACTCATTGAGATTTTTTTTTCCCACAATGCAATTGGTAATGCACAGAGTGTATCAGGCCAATACAGGCTGTGTGTTGTGACAAATCTCGAAGAAGTTTGCTTTAGAACTGAATAGGGAAGTATTTAGGCTGTGTTAAATACTTGTGGAGGTGTTTGGAGCACAGTTTATTCCTATGGCACTAATGCCACATTAAAGACATCAAGACAAATTCGTATGACACTATTGCCACATTAAAGACATCAAAACACTATGGCCCGTATTCACGAAGGTGGTTTATATCAAAACCATGGTTTAAATTTAGCTCATGGACTAAATAAAGCATGAAACTAGCATACCTTGCATACCCAATAAATCAATACAGTCATTATTGGACGTTTGTTGGCATATATTGTATACAATCTTCATATACATTTACACAGAAGAAACTTGCATAAGCTACAGACTGATTCTAAACCACCTTTGTGAATATGGGCCTGCAAGGCTTGCAACATGATGAATTGTGATGAAACGGTATGAAAAAGAAATTTACTTCATGCCCAAACTTTCTTTTTTTTCCCCTCTTGAAATCAAAATAAATTCTCTGTGTAACGGTTACACAATGCAATTCAAACTTCACTGCATACTGAAGTCTGACAAATTAGAAAGGGAGTACAAATATAACCACATACAGTTTAGGTAATTCACAGCAAAAGACTCCTGAACTTCATGTTAAAGCTTGTAACTTCATTAAAAAAAAACTAAAAAATCCTGGACCTATTTAAGAGACACTCACAGTTCTTACATCTGGTAGGCGAGCAACATCCAGAAATTTCTGCCCTGTCACAGATGACATGAGTGGCAAGGGGGTGACGTTACTCTCTGCATCTGATCTTTCAATACTGTCGGAATCTTTTCGCGTATCACTCTGCCTTCGGACAGCTGCTCTGTTTGACACGATGGCGACATCATAGTCTGCTTCGGGTAAGTCTTTTGCCGAGACAAATCTGCGGGGGTAAGATGACCTGTATTCCTCGCTATAGTACGATGTGTCTGATCGACTAGAATTTGGCGGTGAATATTGAAGAAGAGGCTTGTGCCGGTACACATCTTGACGCGAGACTTCAACATCCTTGATGTCATACACATCCACACCATCATGCCCAGCCAAGCCAGAGAAATCATAAGCCGTATCATAAATATCGGAATCCTGAAACTCCTGGGGGTGTGTTGAGGCAAAACGAGGGCCCAAGCTCCCCTCCTCTGAACTTTCCGTGTCGGAGTCAAACATGTCGGAGGTACGCTTGCTCCCACTTACTGGCTGTGATAATTGACCCTTTTGCAGAAAGATTGGAGCTCTATTAGTATCCTCTTCCAGAGATGATGCAAACTCGCTTGAGGAATAGCCGCTACTGCTCATCCTACTAAATTTACATCCTACTGTGCACCAAGCAGCCGACACTCGCAATACGGTTCGCTTGAGTTTGATGGCCACAAAATAAATGTACGCATTTGTTGGCATTGTGTTCCATCGGCGGCAACGCCCAATCAAAGCATTTTGATGTATTGAACAGTCCTACGCACACCTCAGGCATGTTTTAACTTTCAGGAAACCTCTCTTTTCCACATGCAGGCTCAATAAGAGGGGGAGACAGTATGAAAGAAAATTGCACGCTCTGTTGAACTTGGTTGCACCCAAACAACCACAAACTATTGAACTCTGCGTTTGCAGGGTACACACACCTACCCTCTGTCACGTTTAATACCACTTTGAATTCCTGCTTTTTGAAAGCCACACACTCACTGGTACCAGAACCAAACATACTTGATAACGTATTCATTTTAATGACAATAAATCAGGAAATCATTCCATGCACATTGTTCCAGATCAGTCATGGGATACTTGACAAGTTCCTTTGTTTCCCTACAGTGTCTTTTGTTCATCATTTATGTAACTTGGAAACATGCAAGTTGTAATGTACACGTGTATGGTCAGACAGTCTAGGAGAATGTGCATTCCAATGTCATTTGTTAATCAAATTAGTACTTTGGCAATGGTTACAAGTTGAGGGAATGCGTACTTTGACAAAGAAATGAAATTTTCTCCTTATATTTTCTTTATGTTGTTTGAGCATGTGACATCACAAACGGAAGTAATCTCCTCATTCAGCCATGGTGGCAATAAAATTTCAAATATTCATAACTTTTGAATGGATTGTTCGACTTTTCTCAAACTTCATTGATGTGTTCTAATATTGGTGCATTTACTCAAACCACACTTATATCAAGGTAAACTTGTCCTTTAAGGTCCCAGAGAAGACATACAAGCATAATACAGAGTCCTTAATGGGGGGGGGGGGGGGGGGCAAGTTGGGAATGGTAACCATTTGTTCAAATTTCTGTCACTCTAGTGATGATACCTGCAAAGTTTGATAAAAATTATACCAAAAGTTTTCAAAGAGGTGAAAATGTAAAATTTGGACCCAAATTCGGCCCCCACCCCCAAAAAAGGGGGGGGGGGGCATCCCTGGATCTGCCATGAACAAACTAAAGTCACCAATGTACTTACTCATACCACTAACTTAGCACTATCACTTTAACTTGCTCCAGAGATGCAGATTTTTAAAGATTTCTCAATTTGAGACAAATGTTCTGAGTATCAATGGTACTTTCATGATTCTCAAGTTTTGCATGTGTTTTTCACATGTTTGATTGCACATTTCATTTGGAGCACATTGCCAATTCTTGAGGATGTCGCATAGCATGTGCTGAATTTTTAGGATGTTGTGCACAAGAATTTAAGTATGTTGAAGTGACATACTCAACCTCTCCTGAACTACCCTGAACAAATAAAGCAATTCAATTTCGATATATGCTATCCAGTGCATTCACAAATCTCCACTGAGCTTGCAGGAAATCTGTACACAGGTAACATTCTCCAATGCAGAGATTCAACCATTGATTGATTGATTGATTGATTGATTGATTGATTGATTGATTGATTGATTGATTGATTGATTGATTGATTGATTGATTGATTGATTGATTGATTGATTGATTGATTGATTGATTGATTGATTGATTGATTGATTGATTGATTGATTGATTGATTGATTGATTGATTGATTGATTGATTGATTGATTGATTGATTGATTGATTGATTGATTGATTGATTGATTGATTGATTCATTCATTCATTCATTCATTCATCTCACTTCAGCACAGTACAAGCTTCAGCCAGAGCTGCTCTTCACCATGTCCATGCACATAAAAAACACTAAACAAAGACACAATTTAATTTTACAAAGTGAATGAAGAATTAGTTCATGAATGCTAAGCATTACAATCATACATGGCAGAGTCATGTTCATGGATGAAATATGCTTGGAAAAATAATACCCCAAAAATGTAAACCTTCTTCAGATATTCCGTTAAAACTGAAATTTACTTATGCAACATCCCTGCATCTTCTGAAATACCAAGGTATCACATTGACACTTTCAAAAGATGCACAGAGTCTGTGAGGGAGAAATTTATTGATGTCAGTGTTTGCAATGCCATAGGAATGTCAATTAATAAATTGTGCATACAATGTAAGTATTATGATTCCCTCATAAGCAGAAGCCATCCATAAGTCTGTAAAAGAGATTGACACAGTTCTGCGACATCCTTTACCTATAGGCCTACACATACTGTACATCCATAATTATGCACAGTGCACTCCTGTTATAACAAACAGGGTTATAACAAAATTCTTGTCACAAAAAAGTAAAAATTCGGGTCCCATAATTATTATCTATACACCCTGTATCATTTTTATATTCTTTATTGTTCTAAAATGATGAAATGTCTAGATATTTCGAAAGAAAACTGTTAGTCTCAAGGACTTTGTAATAATGCAAGTTACCTGTAGCATGATGGAGTATTATTCAGTTTATGGCAGTAACATATGAAACATGGGAAGGGCGTGTTTACAGTGTATTAAACAGAAACATACACTAGGTGTTGGTAATAAGGGTTGTGTATGACATACATGTGCGTACAGGGCTGTGGCATAATTGGGAGGAGGCCCATTCACCAATTACTGTAAAAGTGAATATTTTTGTGCGATTAATCTTTAGCGCTTGGCCGGGTAAGATGATTTTTGCATGTTTTTAATTCCGCAGAATCAAGACATCAAGTACTGAAACATAAGGCACGCAAAAATATTCACATGCTTTTATTTTCGTGCTAGTCTCTGGTTGTGCGAAATGTGCAAAAATTTCAACACCGTGAAAAATGTCCACTTTTACAGTAGCATGGGGGGGGGGGGGGGGAGAGGTGCATAGCACGAGGAAGGGGTGAATACATGTACATTGCACAAAATACCAGTTGTTGAAAAAAAAAGTCTGTCTCAAATAACAGCATGCTATGATACAATACTTCCCCTTTAGGCACTATCATCTGCCAATTTGGGCCTCTAAATCATTTGCAGCATGCATACACTACATGTTTGAATGCACATGCCAAGTCTGACCAGAGTTTTTGCCTTATCATTGCCATGCACAAATTGCAGACTGTACAGATCCTCGAAGCTGAAATTGAAATACCGGGGCTATTCACTTGATCAAAACAAACCAAGCATATACAAAGTCAAAAGCTGGTGTGTTTTGGACTGTCAGTTGAGTGCATAGCAAACTTTGTTTACAATCAGCACACAGCACAGTACCATGCACAATGCTTCTAAACATGTACATACTGCACATGTACATCATATTGTGTACATGACACAGATATTGTGCCAAAGCCAACAACATGGACTAAAGGAAGTTCATCTGTTAAGCCATTTAACATGTGACACCATTAAAACATTATCTACTAATAATAATGTATACTTGAGTGGGGAAAATATAATATTCAAAAGGAATAAATCTTGTCTCAACCATCTAATACTAGAGTATGTGACCCATCACCACGATACCCTCATAAACCCTCTATGTGCCCATATTGATCAGACACTTGTTTGCAGCTTCATTTGCCAAGCTTTTTCATCAGCATTTGGTAATCTACCCAAACATGACGTATGTAGTTTTAATTTAATAGCAATCCCACTCAGGAGTAGAAATGTGCCTCAGTCCTACAGGAAGGCCATGGTGATACCATAGGGATTAAGGGGATTAGATAATCTCTACCCATTGCTAATTGGTTTCCAGATATCTGTGCCAATAGGGACAGACAGTACTCAAGCCAGAGTGCCAATTTGCGAAATTAAGCACATAGTCCAAGAGCATTAGGTCAAAAAAGGCCTAAACCTGGACATTTTTGGTAACAAGCTGATTTTTTCAGGATAGGTCCAGAAAAATGTCTAGAATAACATACTAAAAGTCCTCATAAATCCTCTCTGAGCGTTTTCCACAATCCAAGATGGCGTCCAAAATGGCCGCCATTTCCAGAAATTCTTATAACTTTTCAACTAGAGAACCTAAATACAAAATTTAAATGTCTAAATATATGTTTTGAAGCATAAAGAACTCAATAAAATACATATCAAGAGATGATGGTGCACGCAAGTACCGAATTCCAAGATGGCGTCCAAAATGGCCGCCATTTTCTGAAATTTTTATAGCTTTTCAGCCAGTTAACCCAAATACAAAATTTAAATGTCTAAATATTTGTTTTGAAGCATGAAGAACTCAATAAAACACATATCCGGAGATGTTGATGCACGCAAGTACCGAAATCCAAGATGGCGTCCAAAATGGCCGCCATTTTCTGAATAGCTTTTCAGCCAGGTAACCCAAATACAAAATTTAAGTGTCTAGATATATGTTTGGAAGGATGAAGAACTCAGTAAAATACATATTAAGAGATGCTGACGCACACAAGTACCGTAATCCAATATGGCATCCAAAATGGCCGCCATTTCCTGAAATTTTTATAACCTTTCAACTAGGGAACCCAATACACAATTTAAGCTTCTTTACAAGTTTCGAAACGTGAAGGACTGAATAAAACACATATTAAGAGATTTTGACGCTCGCATGTACTGATTTAACCGCTCGAGCTCTTCCTAACATGGAAAATTGGGTGCAAAATGGCCGGCAGTCACAATTTTATCTCACAATTATGTAAATAAATGTCAGTATAGTTTATAAGAAACTTTTTATTTAAAATATAGTTTTTATGTGTAAAGTATACAAATAAAAGCATTTGCATGTTAAACTCAAGGAGTGTGTCCTTGTTACGAGAGAAATATTTCACCAACAGATTTGTTGCTAAACAGAGAGCCTATATACTAGAAGGCAATATCTTTTTACCACATGGTCTATTTAAGCACATGAGATGAACATTTAGTGCTAGCCCCTTTTTATTACCAACGCATTTGATGTCTACCATAAGGTGAGTTCCAGTAAAAACAATTCTTAGAGAAGTAAAAACAATTCTTTTTGATATCTGTGCTACATAAAGGTAGACACTAATAATAAAGTAGTGTCTACATGTGCGACAAAATAATGTGTAATTCATCACATGACAGTGAATTTCTTTGGTGCAGTATATTGCTTACCTAAACATAATAGTGTCTAAATTATCTCATTCATTTCGTGTAGATTAGGTAAAATTATATAATGAATAGAAATCAGATAATATGGCACTCATAGTTATTGGCACATGGAGGAGGGATACTCCTCTACCACACGAGGGACCTCTTTTTTTTTTTTACTCGAAAGTGAAACATATAGTGCAAACGTTTGGTAAGATATTGAATCATTTCCATCAAAGAGTAGAAAATTGGATATAAAGTAGTATTCAGGGAAATGGGTAATATATGGAAGGGTGTGGAAGGGGGATCCCTCCCTCCCCCCCCCCCCAACATGAGGGAGATTTTGCATTTTCAGACCTGATATTCAGACATCTGATGTACCCTATTGGTGAAATATTAGATTTTTGTTTCCATCAAGAAAAGGAACAAAAAGATATATAATCATGGAAGTGCGCGCGGTTATAGGGTTGCCTGCTCCCACATGAGGGACATTTTCGTGTTTTCGGACTTGAAATTCACAGAGCTGTTGCACCCATTTGGTGAAATATCCGATATTGTTTGTTTTCTATTTGAAAACGTTAGGAAAAATATATTCAGGAAAGCGTCCGGGTGGGAGAAGTGTGAGAGGAGAATACTCCTTCCCATACGATGGAAATTTTGGGATTTTCCAATTTGAAATTTAGAGATTTAGCGCACTCTTTTGGTGAAATATCTGAGATTTGTTTTTGTCCTTTAAGTATAGAAAATATATATTTATGGAAATATGCGGGGGAGGTTTATGAGGTCATGCACCTCCCACAGGTTTTTCAGGTTACGGGTTTTATGGTGCGCTCTGTTGATGAAATACTAGATTTTTGCTTCTATTACAAAGTGTAAGTAGAATAAAGACTAGTATATTCAAGGCAATGAGCTAGTAGAGGATGGGGGGGGGGGGGGATCACTTTCCACTGGAGGGAGTTTTGCATTTCGATGATTGTCATTAAATGGCCTAATGCACCCTTGGTGTTATATTGAGAAAATTGTCCATCCTCAAAGAGGAGATAATAATAGTCTCAATATCCCCATCCCCCACCAACACGAGGGAGCTTTTACACTTGAATAGAAATAATTATGTCATTTACATACATTTGATGGAATATTTGGGAATTGTTAATCAAAGAGGTATTTAATTGATATTGGGGGAAGTGAGCGGTTGAAAAGTTAGGGCAAAACGGGTATAGGTTGGGGAGGGGGGATGCATCCAACCCAACCTATACCCATTTTGTGCACATTTTAAGGGAAAGATTCCACTGGACCTTCTGAGTTGTTGAATCTAGAACATTATGTTGAATTTCTTTGTCTCTTGAAACAGGCTAAAAACAGCAATTTTTGATAAACAAACGGCGGCCATTTTGGGCAACATTTGGTTTTCGCGAAGAACTCACGTGGTTTTATTTGTACTTACAATGTACGTGCTTCATGATCTCTGAATAAGTATTTCGTTGGGTTCCTTATGTCTCAAAATATATATTTATACAGTTAAGTGCGTATCGCGGTCACCTAGTTGCAGGGTTATGAGAAAAACAGGAAATGGCAGCCATTTTGGACACCATTTTTGAAAGTGCTCGGGTGCTTTATTTGTGTTTCAAAATCTCTGAATAAGTGTTATATTTGATTCCCTTTGACTCAAAACGTACATTTCGACATTCCAGGTGTGTACAGTTGAAATCTACTGGCAAAATTATGAAAAAAAAAATCAAGAAATGGCAGCCATTTTGGATGCCATCTTGGATTACGGTACTTGTGTGCTTCAACATCTCTTTATATGTATCTTAGTGAGTTCTTCATGCTTCAAAACATATATTTAGACATTTAGATTTTGTATTTGGGTTCTCTGGTTGAAAGTTAAAAGAATTTCTGAAAATGGCGGCCATTTTGGACGCCATCTTTGATAGCGGAAAACGCTCAAAGAGGATTTATGAGGACTTTTAGTATGTTATTCTAGACATTTTTCTGGACTTATCCTGAAAAAATCAGCTTGTTACCAAAAATGTCCACGTTAAAACTAATACTCTTGGACTAACAGTAAGGGTAAAGTCACAAACCTTATACAACATACAGCTGAGAAAAATGAATACTAAAACAATCGAGACGAAGGTACTAAACTGAGATTTTTTGCACTAAAAAGATTGTTACATTCGCTCCACATCTCACGCTCCACACCAACACTGTCTTGAAATTTGAAACATTTTGGTATCAATAAAGCAATATACATGTATAGTAGTCAAAACTGTCTAGGCCATCCAAGGAAGAAGACAGAGTGGCTGTTATACACAGGTGGTCATAATGAAGAGGTTTTCAGTCACGTTGTGTGTATTTCCTATGAACACATACTATCACTTTGTACACCTGTAAGTACATACAGTACATATACATGTGTACAAATGATGTGCATTAAACAATGGCGGTACTGATCGAGCTGTTGCACAGTCACATGCTTATACATTGTAAAGTACAGCAAGGAAGCCCTTCACGAGTGCATTGCTATGACCAAATGCAGCAGTGGCAATCACTGAACTGTTAGCCATGAATGATATCCACAGGGGCTTTATCATGGCTTTTCTGGGGGAGGAGGGAGGGATTTTCAGAGATTGCATACGGCTGGTGGCTGCTTTATACAAGTGGCCACTAAGGCAGGTTTCATATTTCCATGGATGTATGAGCTCAGAGCATTGCTGTACCTATGTACATGTATGTTTTGTCTGTCCAAGGATATTTTTATACAAAAACTAGAACTGTACTGTGTTATTTTTTCATCCTTCCATAAAATTCAGAACATTGTTGTACCATTGTACCAATGTTTTGACTGTTCAAGGATATATAAACTAGAATTTGTTATTGTTTCATCTTCCACTGGATGTACGAATTCAGAACATGCTATACTGATGTTCGATCTGATCATGAATGAATCTTTAAACTCGCAATTTGTCACAAATACAGTTATTTAATCTGTTCAAAGATGGATGAACTATGAACATCGCTGTCTCAATGTGCCCTCTATCCAAAGACGAAAATAAGACTGAACTTTACTTTGTCAAAGTTTGGGCCATTTACGGCTTTATAAAATCTAACCTTCACTGTAACAAAGCTTAATCTGTACATGGGTATCTGAGCTCCTTACTTTGCTTGACTGATGTGTTTTAGGTATCTGATTTCTTATTCAACTTTGCTGATACCAATGAATTTCATCTGTCTGAGGGCGTTCCTATTCACAGAACCCAATGAATGAATTCTGATCTCTAGCTCCTAACCCAGTGTTTGCTCAATCTGCGCTGTAGCCAGACATTCTTAACAGCCTGTGGTTATTAAACAACAAACCAGGAAGTTCCTCTGGACTGAATTAAGATGTGATTGTGTGTACTTTGCGCGTATCTATGAATCGAGTCACTATGTAGACAAAATAACAAACAAACACTGTAAGGTACGGAAAGAGAGGGAGAAAAGAGAAAGAAAACTTGATTTATATAGAAACATTTATAAGCTGAAACCAGTATGAAAGATGCACTGCAAGTTGTACAGGAGTATGCAAGAAGTGCCATTATATATATATATATATATATATATATATATATATATATATATACATATATATAACATCTATATATATATATATATATATATACATATATATATATGCATCAGAACATTTATAGAGGATCTTAAAAGACAAATGAGAAGAAAATGGGATAACATAGAATGTGCTTGATTGGATGACAAAGCACTCACAATCTAAGCTACAGTATCATGTTATCTGATGACTGCAAATATACGACACTATACTCTTCCATCATGAGGTATTGTACTTTGGCATCTTCCTTCTTTTTGTAATTTCATTTCGGCTTAAGTCAAACCTTTCAAATTTTGTGCTTCTTCCAAACATTCACGGAAGCCTACATGCACAATCAGTAACACTTCCCCCCCCCCTTTTTTTTTTTTTTTTTTTTTGGGGGGGGGGGGCATTTCTACAAAACACATTCCAGCCAAAGTTGTCATGCTGACATACTTATAGAATAACTGGGCATTTTTCAGAAACTCAATGACTATAGGCAAACAAATATTTCCATACACATAGAAAATCAATAACAGCCATTATCTCTGCCTAGGAAGGGAATTTACCTCACACATAGAAACTTGTCCTGAATATATGTATAGAGGAACTTGTAGAGCAAAAAAAAAAATCACCATTTCAAACATTTTACTGCCTCCGGAAGTTTTAAGAATCAAATACTGGTGACATAGCCTTTGGAAATAAAACCACTACCCTTTGTGACACGGCCTTCATGTATGCTGCTTCCAAATTGATACATAATCTCCCTTTGTTTGCAAGCAAGCAGCAACAGTTCATGAGTTTAAGTTGAAAACTCATCTTCTTAACAAGAGACCCGCGGGTCTAGCGCTCACCTGAGTATCGCAAGTTCACCTTTCACGCAGTCACTAATCTGAATCATTCACAGCTCTACCAAAATTTGACTAGGCATTCTCAAGTAGAAGATGAAAATGTACAATAAGGGCCCAAGTTTTTTAAGATTCCTTAATTTGGGGAGATTGGGGCCCCCTGGGGCCCTCTGGGTGGGGCATTGTGCCCATTTTCATAAATTGAGATCCTGAGCCCCTAGGGATGCTACCTGCCAAGTCTGACGAAAATACATCATGAGGTATTCAGGAAGAAGATGAAAATGTACAATTCAGGCCCCCATTTGGACCTTCCCAACCACCCCCCCCCCCCCCCACTGCCCCCAAGAGGGGCACCCCTGGATCTCCTATGAACAAACTTGAAACTACAGTCATTAATGTACTCACTCATAGTATTATCTTAGCTCTATAACTTCTGATTCTAGAGAAGATTTTTAAAGATTCCTTCATTTTGAAGGTTTGGGCCCCCCTTGGGGCCCCCTGGGTGGGGCATGGTGCCCATTTGAACAAATTGAGATCCTAACCCCCTAGGGATGCTACCTGCCAAGTTTGGTGAAAATGGGTCATGGGGTTCTCAAGAAGAAGATAAAAATGTACAATTTAGGCCCTATTAGGACCCCACCTCACCCCCTCCCCTGGGTCCCAAGGGAGGCACCCCTGATTCTGCCATGAACAAACTTGAAACTGCAGTCATCAATGTACAAACTCATAGTATTAACTTAGCTCTATCACTTCTGGTTCTAGAAAAGAAAAATTTGACAGATTCCTTAATTTTGGGGCGTTTGGGCCCCCTGGGGGCCCCATGGGTGGGGCATGGTGCCCATTTTAACAAATTGAGTTCCTAACCCCCTAGGGATGCTACCTGCCAAGTTTGGTGAAAATGGGTCATGGGATTCTCAAGAAGAAGATGAAAATGTACAATTTAGGCCCCTTTAGAACCCCTCCCCACCGCCCTCCCCTGGGTCCCAAGGGGGGCACCCCTGATTCTGCCATGAACAAACTTGAAACTACAGTCATCAATGTACTAACCCATAGTACTAACTTAGCTCTATCACTTCTGGTTCTAGAGAAGAAGATTTTGACAGATTCCTTAATTTTGGGGGGTTTGGGCCCCCCTGGGGGCCCCCTGGGTGGGGCATGGTGCCCATTTTAACAAATTGAGTTCCTAACCCCCTAGGGATGCTACCTGCCAAGTTTGATGAAAATCAGTCTTGGGGTTTTCCAGAAGAAGATGAAAATGTAAAAAGTTTACGCACGACGCACGACGCACGACGCACGACGGACGCCGGACGAAGGGCGATCGCAATAGCTCACTTGAGCCTTTGGCTCAGGTGAGCTAAAAATGCCACTTGGTAGTCTATAATGGATATGATGCCTGTCTAGCAATCAAGAGTTTGTGGGTTCTAATCCCATCAGAGTACATGTGTACATGTATGGATCATACATTTTATCATCACGTACTGCTAATCAAGACTCTAAATAATTGTTAATTCACATTGATGAAGCGAAATTTGTCAATCAGTCGCAATACACTTGTAAGTACCATGGTACATGTGATTGTCAATTTGACACATGTTATTAATATACTATACACTTATGTACCATCATTGTTGCTACAATGTATGTTTTTGTGATAATCTTGTGCACAAATCCCTTTATACAAACCTTTAAAAACTCACTTGTAAGATACATGATGAAATGATTTGAGAGGTTTGGATTCAGGACACTTTTGGTTGTGCATCATTATAACCAATACAAAGAAATGAAAGCCAAAGTATAGACACAATGACCTTGAACTTTCTCTCTTGAATTTGTTTGATTGTCCTATGTGTTTCATTACACATATTGTAAAAGTTGAGAGTTACACTGTACATGTACAATGTACGTGCATTTCATGCAACATGAAACTAGTGCAAAAATGAAAGCATGCAATTTTTTTTTTACATGTTATACTATTTCATAACCTATGATCTCAACATAGGTAAACATTGTATGCAGTGGCATAACTGTTTAATCACCCTTCACGCTTGAGAGTACTGCAGCATGAGTGAATAGCTATCTTTTACTGTAGTGTGTGCTGTCAAAGCTGCTAACCACCATGGCAGCGACAAGCCATTTGAACTGCTCGCTTAATTGTTGTGACCATCTGCGAAAATCAAAAACTTCTGAAATTCATCTTAACTGGCTGAGCATGAAAATTTTGGCTTATGCAGTACCAAAATAGACTTTACTAGATGACACTCAATTTTTTTTTTTTGTTATCTTCGAGTATGTAGCTCTACTTAAAACTGCTTGAAAGGTTGTTGAAGCTTTACTATCTAATAACCATAGGCTGACGTCACAAGTCCTTAAAACAGCCCCACTCATCTAACCCCTTCTCCTCCCCCCACCCCCCCCCCCCAAGGCTATGGTCATGGCTAGCTCAACTATTAAGACTTTGTTTGACCGCCAGCAAGGTCTGTCAACTTGTCTGACTGAAACCCCACAACCCGAAGTCTTTGTGGCATTATGATAATTCTATTTTGAGTCTGTCTGCTATACATTGTACCTGTCTCATAATCATGATATCCGATACCTGGCTTAGATTAGAAGGTAAAGTACTCCTCCCCCTCACCATGTAACATCCCAATACTCTCTTCAATCCCTGCCTTTCTCCACGTACAACAATACCTGACCATAGTTCTGTTTTCCCAGTGATGTCATATCGTGACTCATAGCACTTGCTGTTTGGAGTGACAAGAAGTAGACTCCATTCATAAATAACCACGGGGCCTCTCCAGTTGAAGTCCACTTATTGCACCTTGATCAAACTGAAAGTCCTCTGACATTTATCATTACATTAACTGATGTACACTAATAGTCATACATTGTAAGTCAGTACAAAGTACAGGTAGCACATCAATGCCTGACATCCTGGTCTGCTCATCAAAGGGTGCATTTATCAACTCACTTCTGGCACCAAATAAATTTCAGGGAGTTTTGGGCAGTTGATACACACAAAGCTTTTTTGTAAATGGGGTTTAATAGAAACAATCAGTTATGTTTCTGAATTACCGAACAAAGTGCAAATTTGCAAATAGTATGCATTTGAGCCAGAAATGTGTTTCTGTAGAGTTGATATCCACAAAGTCATTTTGAAATGCATCTGTAGCTCAGACCTGCCCATCACACCAACCACTGCCAACTACACACCCGGCAATCCTTGGGTTAAACTGTACAATGGAGCTTCGCAGTGACAAGGTCTCCAAATCGACTCATGGCCGGGAATGTTGATAAATGGAACAACTCAAGAAACACAATCTGAAAGACGTTTGCAAACGCATTTTGATAGTGTGCTTCCAAATGTGTTTGAAACATGGAAATGTTGATAAATGCAGCCAAGAAAACCTGATCTGCCACATACATACTAGACAGAAACTACAACATGTCTCTCAGTTTGGAAGGACCTAGATAAAAAAGCATGCTATATAGTTACATACCCATGGTACAGATGGTGACCAATAACCACTAAGACAAGCTTATAGTTCAGGGCCTTGTAAATGCACTCGCACATGTACAATGTAGGTAAGCTAACTTGAAGTTAAAACTCGGAGTTACAGTAGGAGCCACAAGATATCTCTGGGTTAGCGCTCTATCCATGAGCTGCTCATGTCGTGGACACAATAATCAACAAACATGGAGATAAGCATGACCTCTCCATGATCTCAGCCCCGTCCTTCCCCCCCCCCCCCTCCACACACCCCCATTTTCCTCTGCTTCTGGATCAACATAAACATACTACACATGCATGCGTGGATTGAGTCAAAACATATTACACCCTCGTTATTATGGGGTCATCGCGAAACTTCTGGTTCGGTAGTTTCATCATCGAGCAGGATTCGCTCGCGGTTACGGGGGCAGGAGCTTATCCTTCTGGATTTAGCAACCTTCGAGGATGAGCTTCGTCGTCGTGTGAACACACGTCACAGTTAAGGGGCCAAAGCATATATCCACGAGATTAAGGATCACCGTCTGAACATAACTCATGTTAGCCATACTTGATTACATCATAAAGGATATTTTTTATTACAACAGAATCCTCACAACTTATCAATGCCACCAGGTAACCACACTTATGACCTTAATTTGATACAGATGAACATCCTCACTTTTAACCACTAAGTACTACTATTTTGTTAAATAATCTGTCTCCATTTTGATAGGAACAAGCTAACTATAAAAATCAGAGAAATATAGTTTTGAGAAAATCAACAGAATGAAGAATTACAGTGTACCAATACCCTGAGTATCATGTTTGCTATATTTGCAGAATATACCCTCTACAAAATATTGTATTTGTGACTCTGATTTTTATTTATTGGGATTTAAATGTAAATTTTAAAGAGTAAACAAAAAGAGAAAAGGCTTTACTGTATTATATAGACTAGTCGAGCACCCGATCCTTTCAATCAAATGATCGTGCTATCGATACCTTTTTTTTTCCCCAAATACGTCTTGAAATGATAATATGTGACCGTGCACCACAAAACGAACAAAAAGTCACCAGACATGGATTGTTAATTAAGGTTCAATTCTGAAAGAGCAGACTCTAAGCTTCAAAATGATATATAACCCAATTCAAATGGACTCTCCTAACCTATTGGAAAGAAAGTACACACCCTGGATAAGTGTGAACCGAGAAAAGAGGCTCTGAAGAACAGGGTCTATTCAAGCGTGTAATCTTTACCAAGCCGCGCTAGCTGTACGATAAATAGAACAAATAACAGGATGATAATAACCAGAGCAACAACAACGAAGGGATTAACAGATTAAGCTGATATTGTGCATGTTTTATTAACACATTCTGTTGATGATCATTGCCAACTTTCAAAGCAGTAGCTTTATCCCTTCTAAAGTTATTGGAGTTTAAAGTGATGGACATGAATAGGGTTTTTAAGAAATGAAAAGAAGACTCTTTGAGAAACACCTAATCACACTATTCCACTAAAAAGTGTTCCAGAAAAACTGCTAATAACCCAATTTCCTTTTCGTTTTATGATCCCAAGCTTTAGTATGATGTAGAAGAAGATTTGCTCTTTCAGAAAACATGAAAGAGTCAAGATTGACTAGGCTAACCTATTTCACCTATTTTCAGCTCTCACACAGAATTAGTGTGTGCAACTTTTTGTTCGTTTTGTGATGCACGGTCACACATGGATTATACAATTGTACTGTTTAGCTAGAACAGGCAGACATCAATAACCACTCCTGCTTACAGACCAGAACTTACTGGTAGATGCGTGGAGCACAAGTGCCAAATTGTATAGATACGATCTGATTTATTGAACAGGATGTATACTTTCCAGGGCTATCACAGGTGAATTATGGCTGTAGAACTTTGTGAAAAAAAAAAAATGATTTCAAGGGTATTGGTACACTGACAGTTAAGATGAGATCAGGCCTGTGGAAGGCAGACTAAACAGTTGACTACAATGGGTCAATCTGAAACATCACAGCAAAATGCTTACAAAAACAACTAAAGTTTCTATATTCTCAGACTCTGAAATTCAGCTACAGTACAGGCATGTTAATCTTGAGTTCTCTGTTTTTCAGCAAATTCCTCTTGAACTTACAATTTTCTTGGTTTGAATGTCCTCACTGTAACTATGCATAGTACCGGCGTGACAGATCCTGAATGAGTACTGTTGTGATTTCAAACAAATACAAAAACAATCCCACCTTTGGTGGAAAACTTTCATAGAACCATTTGGCAAAAATATGCCATTTCCATCATGTCATCAGAAAGATTTTCTAAAGAATTTCTAGAAAGGGCTTTCGACAGGGGGCTCTTGCATTAAAAGTCAATAAATGTGAATACATACCTCTCCTGTGCCTTCATAATACAGTAGATGCGTCGGTGTGAGAGCAAACCACCTGGTTTTAAAGTTCGTCTTGGTCATAGCCCTCTTGTTCTGTGACCTCTTCGGCATGAAGGCCACGCGAAGCTCGCCATCATTGCTTGTGCCAAACGACATTGCGCACATCTGAACTGAAGATCACTGGAACTTACGAGAGAGAAGTCAATTTATGGGCCGACTCAGTTGTCCAGTGGTTAGTCCTACGTCGACACAGTGCTATTGTCTGCTGCCTCGCTCTGCTGACAACTACATTGCCAGGTTCATAGTCCTGTACACTATTTTCACAGACGCCATCTTGTTGTTAAACTCCACGAATCACATGCTATCGTCCCCTGCTGTGGCCGGGAGAGCTGTGGCACAATTCTGCAGTTATTTCGATATCTGGTTCGCTCTGACCTGGTCCACACTTAGCCCATTATGTCAGTACAGCAGACAGCTACAAACTTCCAATGCATGGCTCTGGCAGGCACAATACAAATGTTCAGCAAATAGGTCCCAATGTGTAATGGCTGACAGATTTGGCACGAAAGAGAACAAAGAGCTCCATACGAATGGCAAAACGTGGGTGAATGCTGCTGTAAAAAAAGATACACACAACAAAGGAAGGGATTGTCATTCACTGTCGTTTAGGCAAACAAAATTGTCAGAAGTGCACTTATGATTAAAAACTCATTCAAAGGCGTAGCATGCATTATAGGAAATGCTTTTTCATTACCGGTACTATTAATTTAAAAGTAAAGCATAAGAGTTCACATATTATACTTGGTAATCTGCTGGTACACACAAAGATGCGACAGTTTAAAATTTCTTTGCATAGGATGTTGAACTCAATTATGGAATATATCTGTAATGTATCCTTTTGATAGGTTATCAAACCTTTTCAAATATTTGTTATTCTGTTTCACTTCTAGCTCTTTCAGACCTGGCAAATCAAGGTGAAATATGATGCCCTTTCAAATGTGTTGGAATACCTGGTACTGAAGAATGTTTCTGAAGTGAAGTATCATCACAAGCACTTTTTTTTTCCAACCTAGGAACATACATGCCACTACATATATTTCCCAGTGCTGCATGCAGACACTCAATTGCCACATATTGTAAGAGAGCACTGTTGACTGTGTTGGCCTGGTGAAAAGCCTAGGTGCAATATGCCATTTACCGAGTAGCTTTACAATAATGTGAGAGCGAGTCACTGGCATGCTGAGGCCTCACAGGTAGAAGGGCCACTCATTCCCCCAGCTCCTGTCTGCAAATAATCCTGGTATTAGCTGGTCAGCAGCAGCACATATTCCAATTAAAGCTAGTGACCCTCTCTTTGACTTTCAAATCAAATTGTACAGCATTCATCCTAACACCAAATACAGTTCTACCTGGTTTTGAGTACAAGTTAAATCATCTTCTGTCTTCCTCCTGTTTTCTCGCAGAAGACAAATCCTTTCATGCTTGTGGGGAAAAGAGGAAAGAAAAGGAAAGGGCTTTTTGAAGTTTGTACTATGTATATCATGTGATTGAAAAAGCTATCATTTCACTACTCCTGCACTAGTAACCATTTATATGTACACTGGCCCGAGTTCACAAATGTATGTTGAGCATCCTACATCAACAATCTGTGTTTATATGTGTGCTTGAGTGTATAATATATTGTAAAATTTTGTGTTGTGCATATGGCGCACTTGTGTGAAAGGTGCACCCCGACTTTGGGAGTCTTAAAAAGAAAAAAAAATGAATTTAGAAAATATTCAAGGAAAAGAGATTTCCGCTCAAATCTTGTGTGGGTTTACATGTGTAAATACGCACAGGACATAGTATGTACAAATGTATGTTGACTACATGCACACCACACCGAAAGAGAGAGCATTATCAATGGTTTTGCAGATTGGTAATTGCATTATGAAACTTCATATCAATCTTTTTATCCATTTTTTACACAGTCATATGTGTAGACACAATACTAGCAGAGCATTGATTTCCTAAAGATGGGGTATACCTTATACAATGTATGTCAGGCTTGGCAACCACTGCCAAGCTATTCTTGTACTCATTTATAAAGCACATCTTCAACTTTTGATAAATTCCATTATGTGTGTCTGTTATCCATTATGTGTATTCAATAAAAGTGTGCCATATACACCGCTTCATTTGATTTCAACATCTGTACAGTACGACTTGTGAAACATACAAAGTAACAGGAAATATTTGCATGGATATGAACTTTATTTTTCATTCATCCTTTGTCCAGGATTACACAGAAACCACACCTATTTTTATTAATTCTGATCACGTAAGTTCAAGTTTGGATTCTATTTTCTACATCTACGGTAAATTCCCTTCATATGTACTACACTATGGTTAATCCTTGAGACAAAGTTTTACAGTATGGTGGGTATTCATAAACTATGTAGCTTCTGCATTGAGCCCATCATAGAACATAGAAGTACTGCCAGTTTATATAATTCTAACATATTTCATATATTTCAAAATCTACAGGGTAACATCCCCAGTATTCGGTCACTTAAGCTTTTTTGCAATATTTTTCAAACTAAAATAATACACACATACATCATATCTACACCAATGTATGTGAAATATATCAAATTTCTTTAATCTCAATTTTCATTTTGTTAAATATCACACAAAATTTCACAAAATCCCAAAATATATCACCTCGAAAATTTCCCAGTATACGGTCACCGCGACCAGTATTCGGTCATGCGATATGCACGTTCAAGGTCAATGCGTGTTCAAGGCACCTGAAAAACACGCACGCGCTACCTTGTTGGCGCAAAATTGCATTGGGGACGTTGCGGCACCCGTTGGTGACCGAATACTGGGGAATCGGCACTTGCATTCAACCCTTGTACATTGAGACACTGTATTGGCACGTACAGAAATTGTTTTTTTCATTTGTGTTTTTGACGACACCATCACACTCCAAGCTTGCAATAAGCAAAAAATCCCACAAGAGAACGGAGTATTTCTCGATTTTCAGCGCTTTTCTGCAACTCGTACTCTTAAAACTGGGCCTTATCAGCGCACGCTGTTAGAAAGTAGCACCGATTCTGCACTTTTGACGGTAAAATTTGGGATTTTGGATGGATTTTTGGAGGGGCTAGGGGAGTTTCCTGTTGTGAATGAGTGTGCAAATATGTGAATTGATGTGATTTGTGTGTGTTGTGACAGTTGACCTTACTGGCTGGTGACTAGTGATATAATACCGGTAGCTGACCAAATACTGGTGTTCTTACCCTATTTTCCAATAATCTTCATTTTTTTAATGAAAAGTTATTAACATTGCCTTGAACATTACTGAGAATGTATTGACGTATGTCTCAATGTTTTCTGGATGAGTGCAGCATAAGGTAAAGTGTCATTTTAATGTTCTAGAAGATTTATTGGCATGAAGTTCTTCTGAGATTTTTTTTTTCCATATCAATCTATTCATTTCTACTACTAAGACAACATGAGCTATTACACAGATCTCTCAATGCGTGTGGTCAATGCTATGCAAAACCATGTGTATTTTCACTACCTGTTAGTGTTATTTTGCTTTGCATAGTTTGGGCAGTGCGACCACAAACTTCTCAAGAAGTTATCAGCGAAACTTCCTGCATGCACTCGGGAAGTGCTTCTCACAAAACTTTGACTCCATAACTGATCCATTAATGTTGTTTATGCACATTGTGTGCATTCTTTTGTATGCTGTTGTGCATACACTTTTTTTTCCCCTGTGAGAGATCAAAGGTACGGGTAGTTTCCTATCACTAAAACTACACATTCTGTTATCTGTGGTGTGACCAAGTGCTCAAACTCCCAAGTTATAAGGAAGCATGCTACACATAGTTTCATGTAGTGTGACTGCAGCTTTTTACAGGTGCCATGTGGTATTTACCTAATTTTTTTCCCCAAAATTTATGTAAAGGATAGATTGTCTGGATTTTCAAAAACTGTCACGTGTTTCACAATTCATTCTGCATTCCCTGAATCCATATATCAAAGTTTAAAGAAACCTCTTCTTAATTCACCAGTGGTGTGTTCATAAAATGTTGCGACTAAAAGTCTACCCAAATGCAAAATGTTTTGTGGCAGTTGCCATTCAATCACAGTACCGGGTACAGTATAACACACAAAATTTCTGAGTATCCGTGACAAGTATTCTGGATACATCTGAGAACTATGCAAAGAGCAATGATCATTCATATTGATTAGTATACTCATAAATCTGCCTGTGCTGTAGTTTGGTGGCCCTTTTAAGGGGCAGAGGGCCAGCAGTAATTATGACCATCCACACATTTAACAACAGGCCACCAAACTAGTATTACTCTTGTATTAATTGTAAATTGTAATGCAGATTCCTTGGTCTATGATACATGAATTGAAGTATGATTATGATGATGAGGTGTGAGAAATACATCTGGCCTTAAATAACACATTTTAAAATCATTCAAACTACACTCAATCACAGTCTTATACCCTAAAAGAGTAAGACATCATCAGCCTGAAAAATCCTAAAATAACCCATACTTGTGTGTGGGATGAAATCTAAGTCTAACTTGTAAGCATTATGTGAACTCGAAAATGAAAAGTAGAAAGCTCTAATGATCTAAGAGCCCCTAGGCCCTACTACTACCTAGTCTAATCTATCGATAGTATAGTATGAGCACTGATGAGTCGCGACTGCCCAGTCAAGTTAGTAGTTTTATATAGCAGGGCCTACACCTCAACTGTGAGTGTTGTTAGTGTTAGTTGCCTCAAACAAAAAGGTGTAAACTTTATGTGTCTTTAATCTTTTTTTTTTTTTAATGTGGGGTTTGCTCCCTCCCAGATCCCAAATATAACGTCAACTGCAGTAGTGTGAAGGTGCATGTAAATCTTGTTGCAGACAGTTTGACGCAAGGGCGTCAAACCAAGAGAGGTGATGTACCAACACTTGCAACAGTAGCAGCCGGCGGCAATGTGATGCAGTGCCGTGCATGCAGTGCACAACGCAACATGTATTACTAGTATCCTCACCAGCAGGCAGCACCAGTTACGTGCCAGCGGACAGTACACAAACTCCACGCCTGAGTTCCAGGCATGAAACTCGCTGCAATAACCATCCCCGCTTGAAATTTATACCACGATACCTGACGACCAAAAGTAGTTGATTTTAGAGTCCAACACTGGGATAACACCAAAAATACGAAATCAGACATACAACGATATCGGACGAGCAACTTACCTGTGATGATACGCTGCAGAAAGTATTATCATAATGGAGATTACCGCTTATTTCCAGTCATTTCCGTGTTCGGCATGAGGACTGATCGCTGTGTGTACATTTCGCAGAAACCGGAAGAAATTTACCCGTGGATATCTATATCTGCTGCTCACAGCTGGATCGTCAACTTTTGCGTGTCTGTCGATGCAATTCAAGCAGCAGCGAAATGAAATCACGTAGGTGGTGGTAGTCTACAACACTGGACGTAGATGGCAGTCACAAATTCATGGAAAAGAAAACCCAGACTCCCCCTAACAAAACATTTTCCAAGAAAGTCAGTTTGCTATTGAGATTGGCTGTTTGTGTGTGTGTTTGTGTTTGTGTTTGTGTGTGTTTCTGTGATTTCTATAAATGTATGGTAAAATGTAAATTCGGTGTGAGAGCACTGTGACATACTCAAGTAGCTCCTAGTTGCCTAGTAGTAAAGGAGGTTTATGTCTTGCAAACGAGATCCAGGGTCAATGTCTATACCCAATGTCTTTATAATAATATTGTCATCATTGTTGTCATTGCAGTTCCTCTACGCGGGAAACAAGTAAACAAAAAGTTACTTTTAAAATGGATATGTCTTTTTTTTTTTCTTTCTCTTAACTATTCAAATACACACTCTCTAACATACACAAAGATACATACAATACAAAGATACCTTACAATTGAGGGGAAAAAAGAGACACAAAACCAACCCTGTTTATCAAAGTATATATAGGCCTACTTAAAGAAATGATGAAAATACGAAATTCAGTGTAAATTCAAGCATAAGTCTGCATACAGTCCTTTTTGTCTAAGCATGTGGATTACACGTAACGTGATTAAAGTGGAATGAAACCCAAATAATCAAGTGAATTGAGTGAATGCATGGAATTATTAGGACACATCAGCAAAGTTTGACGAAAAGCGGATCATCCATCTGTTTAGAAAATGCATCGTTGTGATGCTATCTTCAACGCTGTTTTCTCGTTGCATGATGGTGACAATAGACGTGATCCTATTGTTTTCTTTGAATTCATAATTATAGTGCATGCATTTGTTTTTATACAACACCTAAGAAGAATGTAGTTATCCGATTGGTTGAATGCCTATCAGTTGACATTCAGTTAAAATATATAGTACATACCCGTGCAATGGACCAAGATTTCGCACTCGGTAAAAAGAAAGAGACGGGATACCGTTCAATCAGTCCTTCAAGACGTTATAGTGACTGGGCAGCCATCAGTGGATTTGAGGATTGACTACAATAACCGTGATGCCATGTATGGACAACTATTTCAAGAAAATCTTAGATAATTCCTCGAAAATTTCATTTTTAAGAAAAGTACACAATATTGCAGTCCCTCGATTATAATTACTGGCATATTATAGATTATTATTAGCAGTGATTCCACTGCTTTCTGAAAGGTGTATAAAGTCAATTGCTGATAAATATTTACTATCGAAAAGTGAATATATGTTGCATTTCTTAATAATATCTTTATATCGTTCTTAAATATACCTACGTGATGTCACAAAGTGTTGTTGACTTTTTCTTCCAGCTATTATATGGCTGCACCAAAACTTAACAAATGCATAACCTTTTAAGCGCCCTGCCCGATTTTCCTCAAACTTCGCTGATGTGTGCTACTAATATTGTTGCATCCCCCAATTATTTCACTCTCCTTTAAGTTGTGTTTTAAGTATCTGTGTCAAAGATCCTTTCCAAGATACCTAAGTCAACGCGTTCCTTTCATCGAAAACATTCAGAGAGTTGGTCTGACCTCTAGAAACGAAGTTTTATCGTTATGTACATTATCAAAATATTCCGCATATATTAATATATAATGTCTATATTGATCGAACAAAAGCTTGTGGGCGAATAAACAATCATCATGGGTATCCGATTATAATCTGAAGACGTTTTCTATTTTTGTCTTTTTATTTCCAGGTTTATTCTTAGTACATTAAATATGCCTTATAGAATGAAATTAAAAAACAACAACAAAAATGATTGCTGTACATTTACCAGTTTCAGTACAGTTTAAAGAGCAGTTTCATAGGTTGTTGCTATGTTTGTAGTGCATGTGATAGAGTAAAAATCAGTAGAACAGAATGATAAAAGTTTCGTATACAAAGAAGAGATTTATGGAACTGTAAACTTTATTACGTTTTTTTCCGCAAACATACAAATGGACAGTAGTGTTGAGGATGTCATCAATGTTTTTTTTTTTGTGTGTCGATTATTTCATAACTACAACCTTTAAGGCCACTTGAATACGATGTGGCTTCCCTTCCCGGAATGAAGTACCAGCATAAATACAAAATTACAATCGGGGTGGGGGAGGGGAAGGAGAGAGAGGGAGTGAAGGCATAGAGGGAGGGGATTCTCTGCCTTGAGAGTCAGAGAGTATACAATTATAATTAACATGCTGACATGATAATATAAGTAGATAGACAGGCATCAAGAGAGAAGGGTAAACTACAGACACGTCACAAGGACAATTTGATAGGCAGTGTTAGGTATAGACTCTTTCAAATGAGCTTCAACACGGTCATGATAGCACTGAAAACTATAAGGGGGCTCTTCTGCTATTCTTCAGCTTCCGGTGATCGACACTTGTTACAAACTGATTGGTTGAGACAGGATTAAAATACTATGGATCAGTGGAATTATGGATATCCTATGTCGAGTTTAGCTGCGACGTTGAATGGGCCCTATAGTCACACGACCACACATTCCCTAAACCGCACGGTTTATCGTTTTGTCCGTTGGTGCGTATCGTCTCCGACCATGTCAGCTTCCCTTTATTATTTCCTAGGACCCTGGCCAGTTTGGTTGCTTGGCTGAAAGAAGCTTTGCGTTGTGATTTACTGAACCGTGAGCCCGAGGGCTGATTTTCCTTTTTTTTTCGACAAAGCGAGAGCACAATTGATACGCTTCAGAGAAATCAGAGCCTTCACTTTTGCTACGCCAGTCTGTTTTCTGTTGGTTGCACATGCATGAGGAACAGTCTCTTTTGGTGCACCAACACATTGCAGTGTAACAATCTGAATCTGCCGGACATATTGCCCTGGGAGAGACGCTTGTATATTACAACACATTACCGTTCTAGATCAAATGATTATAGGCAGTATACCAAGACTCCGGGGGACAGTCAAAATTGTTGCCACCTATTACTGTAACATAATCGAAAGAGAAAGCTAAGGAGAGTGTACATTCTGTGAGGTCATCGGCAGCAAAGACAAGCTTCAGTCACTCTGGAACCAGGTTTGCAGTAAGTATATAGTCAGAATATGTTTCATCGTGTGGTTATGTCCAATTATATAATAATTTTGTTATGATTTCTCGAATTTTTACTATCGATGACGAAAAGAGAAAAAAGTTATCACATGGTTCAATAAGTTAATTATTATACACAATACACCCGTCATCCATCTGTTCACCAGGCTGGATACCTTGAGCCCCTCTCTATGGGCGCCATTCGTCAGCCGGTATCACGGTTGGTGGACCGTATGGAATGGTACGTGGTACTTGGTAGTGATCCTCCAAAAGACCCCGAGCAGAGTTTAAACTGGAGGTGGCGGCAGATCCTAGAGGGTGGACTCCTTGGGAAAACATATTTTGAAGCAACAGTCTTAAAGGCGGCTGAGTTAACTTGAGAGATTACACTTTGAGCTATTCCATGTCCTTGTGGTTCGAGGGAAGAAAGAGTTCCTGTATTTGTATCACGTGCAGAGGAGAACACAATAATTCATGTTATGCTCATATTGTCTTGTTCAATTATGACTGTGCATGTCTACGTGGTTCTTTCATAATATCTTTGTCCACTATGTCTATATATTGTTTGCATATATATTATCTTTGCCTCTATATGACAGGATCACCAAAGATAATTCCGCGATCAGAAATTTGTTTAAGCCATCATTTCCTTTAAGCACTGAGTACCTGTTAATACTGTTTGTTGTTGTTGTTGTTGTTGTTGTTGTTGTTGTTGTTTGTTTGTTTGTTTGTTTTTTTTTTTTTTTGGGGGGGGGGTACTTTTTAAACTATGTTTTGAAACAAGTCAATACAGATTGTTGGACTCCGGAATATTGCATACTAATTTTAGTCAATATAGCATACACAGCATTTAAAGAATATCATTGAGATAAGAAAGAAAAAAAAACATTTGTGAGGGTGTTTTGTTCTTTTTCTTCCTGTATTCTATCACAGAAGTTTGGGATAATGAATATCCATGTCCTTTAATTTGTAATAAAAACATAATCTTGATTTGCAGGTCGGCCTTGCCCACATTTTCACACAAGAACATCAGGACTACAAGAGAGGCGCCGTGGTACCATAGAAAGATGCGGATAACAATTTTGACATGCGCCCTCCTGTGGTGCGGTATTGTCAGCGTCATCGACTGCGTTGATGCCGTGAATGAAGACAACGACCTCGCTGATCTGACAGACATGTGTCCGGTCGGAGAAGAAATAGAAGAAGATGAAAAGACTTGCGGGGGTAACTCAATTAAACAAGAAAAACGCTTTAACGCAAATGCGTAATTTTGACGTACATCTTCCTACGATGAAAAGTTATCAAAATATTTAGACGTAGAGGGATTTGCATGGCATTGTGGTGCATACATACACACAGGATTGATAACTTGGTTAGAGGATACATGTAAGGGTTAATACATGTAAGGGTTAATACATGTACTTGAGATGGCAGCACAGTTTACTGCTATTTATTCCATTAATGTTGTAAACGAGAGGCATATACAGCAACACTCTGCAACGAAATTATATTCCAGGCTCATGCATATTGGCAGGATGCTTTCGCTTATGGTCACGAGTGCGATGGTGCAAGATATCGCACGAGGTGAAAGATAGAGGCGCTCTATTCAACGAGGCGAAGCCGAGTTGAATAGTGCGCCTCATCTTTCACCGAGTGCGAAATCTTGGTCCATTGCACGAGAAAAGACCATGAACTGAATGTCAAGTGATGGGCAATCAACCTATCGGATAACTACATTCTTTTTAGGTGTTGTATAAAAAGAAATACACGCACTATAATTATGAATTCAAAGAGCCACGTCTATCGCCACCATCATGCAACGAGAAAACAGCGTAGAAGCTAGCATCACAACAATGCATTATTTTAGTATTGGCAAATCTTCCATGCACAGAGGTAGCACTCCCAGCTGTAACCCTTTGTTTCGTCATTGGGATTGGTCACGTGAGATGCTGCAGAAAATCATCATTACATGACACCGTACACGTTTTCAATGCCTTCATTTACATCTCTGTGATGGAAACCTTTATCTATCTATCTATCTATACCTTTCTATCTATCTATCTATCTATCTATACCTTTCTATCTATATTTCTGTCTATCTATCTATCTATCTATCTATCTATCTATCTATCTATCTATCTATCTCTCTATCTATCTATCTATCTATCTAACTAACTAGCTGGTATCTAGTTATCTATCAATCAATCAATCTATCTATTTTTTTTCTATCTCCAACCATCGGGTTCCCCAGTCCCAGAACACCCCTGCGACTCGAATCCATGCCAGAACGGCGGTACGTGTTACGAAAAGTTCAGCAGCTTGGTGTACTACAGATGTTTCTGCACACAAGAATGGATTGGACGCTTTTGTGAAACAGGCAAGTGATCATTGTAAAATCTTTCATGCTCATGTAAAATCAAAACGGCGTGCAGTGAGGGAGGAGATCGTGAAAAGGAAATATCTATGGAAGAAGAAACCGCATTATCAGAGAGAAGACTCAAAAGAGGTGAAAGGGAGAGAGAAATGCAAAATAATTCCTCTTCATTTGCAAGCGGAATATGTTTGTGTGTCACTGTGTGTGTGTGTGTCACTGTGTGTGTGCGTGTGTGTGTGTGTGTGTGTGTGTGTGTTTAGAATGATCAGTGCTAAATTATGTGTCGATATTGCGATCATCACATAATATTTTATCCTATTTGAATCTCTAAGTCAACAGGAAATAAAAACATAACACAGAAAAACCCACATACACTTCGTAATTATAATATCTTTTATTATCAATATAGCCCATGGGTCTGTTCGTGGTATACTTGAGATCAGTTGCTGCACTCTATTTGATACTTGTATCACTCTTTTGTCTCCATGGAAACAGAGGAGAGAAATACTTGACGACGAACTGACCGATTATCAACCATGATTGTTTGTACTGAAAGTGTTTTCAGTATCAAATTGAGTAGAGAATGCATGGTCTATCTACATCTTTTGATAATCATTGGATCCTTCTACGTTCAATCTTGCAATCTATCGTCATCAATAGATATGATCAATATTTATTTCATAATTGCTATTATGAAGAAAATACCATTGATAGATTATGATTGTGATGCTTAAAGTTATGCTCAGTCAAAGATGAAAGAAAAGATCCTATATCTATAGAATACTTTATAATTATAAAAGAATCCCGTTCTGATGTGAGTCGTCAAATATTTTTGGTCAAGATATCGGTTCAGGTTTTGTTTTGTTTTGTTTTGTTTTGTTTTTCTGCTGAACCTTATAGACTTTAAGCATTGCAGCTCCGTCCCTGCGTGTTTTTTTAAATTAAAACATTCAATACATTCAAATCTTCCGCAGATGATGAATCATAACGATATTTTAATCTATCGGTGATTCATTTTAATTTCCCACTTGTTTATTGACATGATGTTGTTTCATGTCTTGTGCATCATAATCTGGTCTTTTTCATCCTGTTGGTTCACCAGGCGTCGAAAGTATAATGAAAAATACTTGAATGTGAGATCTCAAAGTGCACCACTTGACGTTCAAGTTGACATCCATGATTAAAGTTAACTTAAACAAAATAGAGAATGGAAGAAAATTATAAAGCAAATGCAAGGTATACAGGGGAAGTGGTGGTAAATAATATTGTATCACCGCCTTACGACCCCCCCCTTTTTTTTTACAGCTTGATTGACGAAATGTAATTGATGTGATCGATATTTTGGCAGCTGTACAACGAAATTAGCAACAGAAATCATTGTTAGAAGGTTAAAGTAACTTAGCAATGATAACTTACGGTGTGCAGGACATAAATCACACTTTCGTGGTTCATATATCAAATGTTTCCACTCATAGTTGCTAAGTTGCTAAGTTGGCCTCAAAGTTGCTGTCAAATTACTCCGTATTATATCCTTGGTCACTCGACATCACTGACTCCACATATTCAGCAACTTCTCTGGAACAGTTGTCAGCCTACTTGGACAAAAATGAATCTGTGATATTTCTGGAACATGGAGTAAAAGTGGATTGGAAATGTGACTCTCAAGTAAGTTTTGATACACCATTACTCGGTTAGTCCCACGTGTTCAACTCTGAGATGTATCTTGTGCACACTCTAGTCTATGGGGCTCAGCCAGAATTTGACCTTTTGAAACTGTAACATTAGAAGCAGACCTTTTCTCTTGATCACCTGTGAATACCAGACTTAGAGGCACACCCTCATTTCCTTCTATTATTGTGTACCTGGTTGCTACTCTTCTCATTCACTATGCCTACTGAAGCTTCAACAAGTACCACCACAAGACAATCAGCTGCTATCGCTACTCAAGTGATGGCTGATCTGGTGAAGAATGAAGAGTTCATTCACTTGCTGGAGAGCATTGTTGGCAATGCGATTGAGAAGAAACTCAATGAGCTCCTCGAACAAGTGCAAGGGGAAGTCTTCGATCTGAAAAGAGACCTGGAAGAGAAGGATAGAGAGGTTAAAAGGCTTGGCGAAAAGGTCCTTCACCAGGAACAAAACATCAGCAGATTGGAGCACACAGTAGACAGCCTGGAACAATACTCACGACGATCATGTCTCCGGATCTTTGGCCTGGAAGAAAAGAAAGGAGAGAATACCGACACGCTGGTCACCGAGGTCATCCAGTCCAAGCTGGGCGTGTCCCTGGATCCAGTGAAAGATATCGACAGATCCCATCGCACTGGAGGCACTCACGAGTCTGCCTCACAGTCTAGTCGCTCATCCTCACAGAAAGCCCGTCCTCGACCGATCATCGTGAAGTTAAACAGCTACAGAAAGAGAAAAGAAATCATCACCAATCGTAGAAAGCTCAAGGGATCAGGGATTGTCATCGCAGAAGACCTGACAAAAAGAAATCAAAGACTGCTGTCACTGGCTCGTGCTTCAAAGAACATCACAGCTGCCTGGTCCTCTGATGGACGGATAATTGCCCTCATCAGTGCCTCAGGTGGCAAGACAGCCACAAAACTGATCACCTGCGAAGAAGACATCAAGAAATTACATTGACAATAATAGTTGAATGAAGCTGCTTCGTAGTAACACTTAATCCCTCTTACAATGATATACTTTTGATTACTTAAATACGATGTATACTTACCTGTTTACTACTGTCTATATAAGTATGCATGTCAAATACAATCCTCTACTCCGACTTATGTTATTCTTCTTATCATTTCACTGCAATCAAGATTATAGAATTTGTATGTCATAAATTGTGTTCATTATTACATGTCATGTACTTCACGATGTACCAGTATTTTACTATTCATTACCTTGTCTCCAATATCTTCTGTTCTATTCCTGCCTCTCGAAACTCCAACAGCTATGTCAAATTGCTTGTGTTCAATAATGTGAATATTTTGTCTTTCTGTTGTATATTCTTATATGAAAAATATGTATATGTATGATATGATTCATGACGAACAAAACTTACCTGAATCTTATTTTGATGTGCCCGCCTTTAACTCAAAATATAAAGATACCAAGTTTTCTGATTCATTTTCGTTAGTTCACTTTAATTGTAGAAGTTTGTCGAAAAATTTCGATAATTTGAATATGTATATAAGCACTATTGATCATCATTTTAAGGTAATAGGACTTACTGAAACTTGGCTAAATGAATCTTCTTCAGTTGAAGCTTATAATTTAAATGAATATAATTTATTTTGTAATAATAGAATTAACAAACGAGGTGGTGGAACAGGTGTATATGTTCATAATTCCTTACATGTATTTATTAGACAAGAGTTGACAGTTATATCTGAGTCATTTGAAAGTATTTTTGTTGAGTTAGTAAATAACAACACTAAATGTAAAAAAACAATTGTTGGTGTGGTATATCGTCCCCCGAATTGTAATATTGATACTTTTTTGAATGAATTTGCAAATTTTTTACATAAGGTAAATCCGCGTGTATATAATTGTTTCATAATGGGTGATTTGAATTTAGATTTAGTGAAAATAGGTTTAAATTCCAAAATTGATTTATTTATGGATATTTTGTATGGATTTTATTTGGAACCTTTGATTAGCAGTCCCACTCGGATAACTGCAACCTCTGCCACTTTGTTGGACAATATATTTACAAATGTCAATATTTGTACTCACTCAGGAATTTTGATTAGTGATGTAAGTGATCACCTGCCAATTTTTTGTATGTCTTCATCCATTGCCCATTGTACAAACAAATCACCTCCCATTTATGTAAAACGTAATATTACTCAGTCAAATATGATTGCTTTTTTTAACACATTGAAAAATGTTGAATGGGAAAATTACATTGGTGTAGGAAGTGTTGATTTCAAGTATAATAGTTTTTTGCAAGTATTCAAACATATTTATGATGAATGTTTTCCTTATAATTCATATGATTTTAAGAAGAAGAATAAGAATCCATGGTTGACTAAGGATTTGATTAAGCTTTGTCGTAAAAAATTAAGTATGTATAAAAAATATGTTAAGAAACCAACCCTTTATAGAAAAGAGGTGTATAATAAATTTCGAAATTATGTTACATTTCGATTAAGACAAGCAAAAAAGAAATATTTCAATGAAAAATTTTATCAAGTGAAAAATGATATTAAATCAACATGGAAAATTATCAATAATCTTTTAAAAGGTACAAGAAATATTAAAAGTAGTTTAATAGAATGTCTTGAGATTGGGAATGAAAAAATAACAAATAATAAAAATATAGCTGATTGTTTTAATGATTTTTTTGTTAGTATTGGGGAGAAACTACAGATCTGTAATGATAACAGAAATGAAAATTCATATGATAAATATTTGAAATCTCCTAACAAAAATAGTATATTTTGTAAGCCAATATCAAAAAAAGAAATAATAACGATTGTAGAGGAAATGAAAAGTAATGTAAGTTCAGGTGTAGATGGTATAGATATAAAAGTAATAAAGTTTGCAATTTCTGTTATATGTGAACCATTAAGTTTTCTTTTCAATGACTGTATGTCTGTTGGTTTTTTTCCATCAAAAATGAAAATTGCACGTGTAACACCTATTCATAAAAAGGGTAACCGTAATGATATTAATAATTACAGACCAATATCGGTGTTAACTATATTTTCAAAGATATTAGAGAAATGTATATTTAATAGATTAATTGAGTTTATAGATAAACAAAGTATTTTGATAAAAAGTCAGTTTGGATTTAGAAGGGGTCATACAACAGCCACAGCAATATTAGATCTTGTGAAAAAAATAAATGATGCTATTGATAATAAAGAATATGCTGTAACAATATTTCTTGACCTTACTAAGGCTTTTGATGTTATAGATCATTTCATTTTATTACAAAAATTATATTATTATGGTATACGTGGCCCCCCATTCAAACTTTTAAGTAGTTACCTTAAAGATCGTCAACAGTTGACTGTAGTTAATGAAATTGAATCTGACATCAGATCAATTAATTGTGGTGTTCCACAAGGATCGATTTTAGGTCCTCTTCTTTTTCTTATATATATAAATGATTTACCTTTATCAACTCAACATTTAAGTTATGTTTTATTTGCTGATGATACCAGTGTATTTTGTAAAGGCTCAGATCCATGTAAATTGTTTGATATTGTTAATAGACAATTGTGTAATATTAGTGATTGGATGGAAGCCAATAAGTTGATTTTGAATATAGATAAAACTCATTATATTTTATTTGGTATGCGAATTATAACAGACCACAATTTGCAATTGTATTTTAAGAATATGAAAATAGATAAAGTTGTAAGCACAAAGTTTTTAGGAGTAATTATAGATGAAAGATTATCTTGGAATTATCATATTGATTACATAGCCAGTATTATATCAAGAAACATAGGGGTTTTGTATAAATTACAGTATCTTCCTAGAAATGTCCTTAAAATGTTGTATTATGCTTTGATTTCACCACATATTAATTACTGCAATATTGTATGGGGATTCACGTTTAATAAGAATATTGATCGAATACATAAATTACAAAAACGGGGAGTGCGTTTAATAACCAATTCAACATATGCTTCCCCCAGTTTACCTCTGTTTTTAGAAACTCAAATATTACCCATTCAAGATTTAATTTCATTAGAGTCTGCAATATTCATGTTTAAACTTAATAATAGTTTTCTCCCTGATGTATTCTCTGATTATTTTACTCTCAATAGTTCAATTCATGATTATAATACCAGAAACGCTCAGAGTATTCATCCCCCATTAAATCGCACATCTTGTACGCAGTCATCAATATTTTACAAAGGTACTATTTTATGGAATAATTTAAATATAGTTTTCAGGATCAGTAAGACCGTAAGACAATTTAAAAGATTGTATAAACAACATCTTTTTGATGCAATTAAGTTACAAGCTGAGGAATAGTTAAATATGGAGTTTTCTTCTTTTCTTCTCTACTTTCATATCTACACGTATCCGTTTTTTTATTGATTCAAGTTGTAAATCTTATCGTATTTTGCATTCATGTTTGTTTCAACTCAGTTACAAACCAATGATTATAAATGATTACATATATTTACATCACAATATTTCTTAAGGGATCATTTTCAATAAGCCTACTTTGTGCTTCTCATGATTCCGCCACTATCATATTTGACACTATGTATTTTTGTTTGTTTGTTTGTCTGTCTGTTTGTTTTTTATGCAATGTTTGTAAACCAATTATGAAAGTGGAAATAAATGAAATGAAATTTCAGTTATAGAAATTTAGCGTTTTTTAAAGGTCAATGAGAGAATCTTGAGAGTCAAGAGAGATCTTCTATATTCTACTTTGGAGAAGTGGTTTCCATCGATATCACTGCTCATTTGCTATGAACATAAAAACTCGAAACTCCCATAACTTTCTTATTCTATATGTCCGAGTCTAATTAAACGTCTTCCGTTCTGTTATTTCAGTTTATGCTATATATATTAATGTCAACTTGGACACGGAGTGGCATTGCACTTTCAGCAATTTGATTTCATTGTATGAATATTAATTTAGAATGTAAATGATTTATATCCATTGTTTTATAATGCATCAGGAAAAGCTGCAGCGGTGGGGGGGGGGGGGGGAGGGGTGTTACCAATCATATAACATAATTGTTGTGATACGCCTTGTGTGACGTGCACATTTTTAAAGCAGAATCTACTTAGAGAAATGAATACAACTTTAACGATTTTTTTTCTTACATTTTCGTTCTTGTTTCAGTTGCCACAACTAGAAAACCACCACGACCTCAATACAAGGGTCGCTATATTCCCTGCTTCACGAACAAATTCACTGACGATGGAGTCTGTTTTGACGGTTTGTATTTCAGCTTACAAAACATGGAATTCTTGTGTCAACACAATAAACATTGTCATTTTGTCCGCGTCATCATCATATTTTGTTTTAATCTTGTTTGATTTGGTTTTCTGCCCCCCCCCCCCATTCTCCCTCCCCCGTCCGGAGAGGTTTTTTTTTCTTCTTCTTCTTCTTTTCTTTTTCTTTTTTTTTCCTTTTTTTTTTTCGTTTTTGGCGCCCCCAAGGAGTGGCGCCCGGGGCACGTGCCCCCCTTGCCCCCCCCCCCAGATACGCCTCTGCAGGGATGGTATAATATTGATGGAGATGAGGATTATAACTTTTGACCTTTTGCGAAATGCTAAGAAACCACTTCTGAAATGTCATACAGAGCATGCCATTTTAGAGATATTCAAAGTTTCTTTGATGAAAATCCGTCGTGAAATAATGGCTGAGATGTCTAAAAACAAAGTTAAACAAAGCAATCCCAAGAAAAGTTGGGTCCCACCCCTTATTGGGGTTGCTTTGATTTAGATATCTCAGCCATTTCAAAACCAATTTTCATCAAATAAACATTAAATTCCTCTTGGAATAACATGCTCTTTTACATTTCATAAGAGGGTTCTCATCATCTCACTAAAAAATAAATAAAAATGTTAGAAACCTGATGGAGTCAGGTATCAACCAAAACTATACCACCCCTTCAATGTCACGAGATTCAAAGAGTAGATGCAAGAGCAATGTAATGCTCAGATGGAGTGTCAAACTAACCTGACAGCCAATCTGTCCCTTATTACAGTTGCATTCATTGACTTTTACACCCTTAACGGGGAATTTACAATTCATTTATGGCTGTGTTTAAACAACACGTTATGGGGTGGAATAATCCAGTCTTTTAATGTCTTTGACTGTTAAAAACGTGCACTTTTCGCTTGACCAGAAAAAAAGAAAAGAAATACCTATAAAAACAACAAAGATTTAGACAACAAGGTAGTTATCGCGAAAAAGACACTATCTTTATCTATATCATAACATAGAGCAGCAAAGTTACAGCAAGATAAATTATGTCTATTACTGTACTTGGGAAAACACTGCAAATAAAACTTCAAGAAGCAGTAAGTTGTTTGTTTTGTATACAATAAACAAATCAAGTAAGTTGTGTAAATCAAATCATTCAATCATTTGTTGTACTGTCACCATGTGATACCACTGCAATGAATATGCCAATATTTCTAGAATTTTTCCACATCTGATATTTTAGTTCATATATTATTATAGTTTTTATTCAGATTGATTGTCTTGTGGATATGAATAATTCCTTCTTGATATACTGTTTCGAGCATCTATACCAATTACTAATACAACATATTTGTTTTCTGATTTTCCCCACAGATTTATACGATGTCTGACGTAACAAAACATAACTGAAGACGCACTTTAGAGGAGGATTAAAACCACAACAGCACAGAACTTTTACCAACCTAGAATCCTAGAGAGAGACAGAGAGATCATCCACCATGCTCTCGGGTCGCAAAGATGAACTATTCCCAGCATTTGCCCGTAGAGAAAAGAGATAACAGTAATATTTGTCGGAGTACTCGTATCATTTATAACTTTTTGTTTATTGTTGCATTTTGAGTGTAGTGGCATCATCCGGTTGCATAAGCGTTGTCATTCTCACGCTATGTACACTTTGCATCAATCGTGAACCAGAAGTGATTTTAGGGATTATTTAGTACTTACCGTCATGCTGCGTTTACACCATGTTCCCGGCGGCCACGGCAGTCCGGTTTTAGGCTCTATCCTAATCGTGAACAAAACGGGATGGACGTGGGACAACGCGGGAGACGTGATGAGCAAACGTGACAGGCCGTGACTGCCGTGAACGCCGTGTCAGAGTTTTAAACTTTCAAAAAAAATCCTCGTCAGTCACGGTTCTGATGAGAAACATCGTAGACCGTAAAACGAGGCGAACATAATAGCGCGATAGCTCGTAATACGCCGTAAGAAAACGGGAGGCATTCCGTACATTAATATCCAGTGGGACGCGACGAGGAATAATAATGTGCAGTCTAGCCTTACCAGACGCCGTGAGAACGGGGTCTGATAGCTGAAACTAAAGGTTCACTTGACCGAGAACTGGAATATGGCTTTGGGGGGAGGGGGGGTGGGGGGAACCACACCGGCAAAACTTCGCGATCTTTTAATAGTGTGACCGCGCGGATAGCACGGCGCACTACGTTTCGGGCAAACAGGGCTGCCGTGGCCGTCGTGAAAGTAAAGGTGTAAATGTAGCACACTAAGCAGTCATATTAAGCTAAAATCAGCTCCTTGTAATTCCATGCGTTCCTGCAAACCCAGCACTATCTATAACCTTGATTTTAAAAAGAATGCAATTTATCTTTTATTGTTAAGTCGTGTCTTCCGGTCCGTTGTTTTGGGACAGATTTTGCGAAATGTATTAATGTGTGCTATAGGTTTCATTCTTGTCATTTTATTTTTCTGTTAGATAGGTGGTGAGTTTGTTGGTTCATATTTTTGTCTCAAATTCTCTTTTAATTAAGTTAATTTTCATTGAAAGCTATCATATTTGCCGCAGATTAATTTTGTGAATTGTGTCTTTCTGATATCTTTGGTTGCGCCATGTGATGAATTAAAATGTTTATTTTAGGAGTTGGGAATGTAAAAATAAGATTCTGTTGTGTATCTGTGGGTTTATGTTTTACGGAGATATATCATAATCATTGCTAGGAAAATTGTTCTTTTTCTGTAAAAATAAGTAACTATGAATAAATAAATGAAATCGTAACGACACCAAGTGTTGTGTCCGCACTGGCGCATGGCACAGGAGCTTGTCATTACGCTGCTGCAATTAACAACGATCGCAAGCAGTCCAAAGTGTGAAAGGCAGATTTGTGCGTGGATGATTATAATTAGAATCGTGAATGACGACAGGGCAACAATCAGGTTGTATCTTGATTTATGAGGCATATACAATTCACAAGATTTCAATGAGACGATCTACGATATCAGTTGCTTCATAGTACTCCATCGTCGTTATTCTATCATTCTGCACATCACAGGTACAATAGTAGCGTGAGAGAGTGCGAGGGGTGAGAAGGGACTATAGGTGCCGGGGAAATGCAGAAGGGGGTGGGGGAGTGAACACTCTAAAAAAATCCGGGTCAGAACTGACCCGGAAGCGTTTTTTTTTTTTTTTTTTAAGACGGCACAGATTGGGGCATGGCGCGTGTTAAACCTATGGGAAAACGTTTGGTTAGGGTTTTTGGTTATGGTTATAGTTATGGTTAGGGTTGGGGTTAGGGTTAGGGTTAGGGTTTGATGGTTAGGGTTAGGATTAGGATTAGGGTTAGGTTTAGGGATAGGGTCCGCGATAGATTTTTAGTTTCCCCAATCTGCGCCGTCTAAAAAAAACACGCGACCCGGAACTGGGTCTGTTGGGGTCACACACCGTTCCGGGTCAGAAATGACAAGGAATGGGGTCAGATATGACCCCATCCAGAGTCATGAATTGGGTCAGGCTGACCCCATTCCGGGTCTTCATGACCAAATTCCAAGTCATTATTTTGACCCGGAACCGTGTGTGACCCCAACGGACCCAGTTTCGGGTCAGTTCTGACCCGGATTTTTTTAGAGTGAAGGAGACGGATATAGTGAGAGAAGAATGGGAAGTGTGTGTGTGTGTGTGTGTGTGTATGGGGGGGGTGAGTATCATAATAGGAATCATAAAGGAAGCTGACTTGAAGACATTGAAGAGCACTTATCGTCAACCATATAAGTACATAAATGAATATATTGCACACTGTATTAGATAATATTCATAATATTACGTCATGAAGGAATGCAACTCGTCAATTCACTTTTGACCTGAATAAACATACAGAAACGAACATTATCCCCCCCACACACACACTCACACACAGTCAAACAATGTATGTGCGCGCGCTCATGACAGTGCGTTTGAGGGTTTATCATTTTCTTTTATACATGTACTTATTACTCATAATATACTCCTTAATTTTTTTATCGCATAACACTATCGAGATAATTTTTCCTATTTGCTCTATTTATACACTCGTATATAAACACGACACTTTGCAGTAGCGAAACGCAATGTAATATCAATAGCCTCATATATCGCTATGATGTTGTAAATTTGTCATACTTCATGCATTTCTTGAATATCTCGTACTCAGGTTGAATAAGGGTATGTTATGAAATGAATTGTTTGTGACGATTGGCGTGCATGCTTAGTGTGGTGTATATGGTTTATGTTTGAATGGATGAAAATTATTGAAGACTCCGATTCATAGTCTGTTTAGATCCCATATCAATCTGCGTATCAAAAGTAATCTTAAACATTCATGTAATGTTGTTTTATCTCCCCCCCATAAAAAGAGAAAGCCCATCTTTTATCTTTGACTGCCCACAGAAGTTCCGTTTAACCTCAAACTACTTCAATCTATAGTAGGGCCTATACATGTATTTATCATGATTCATTTTTAAGTCCAAACGGTCAGTCCCATATATCATTTTCCATTAAAAAGTGTGACCACAATGATGTGATGATCGAGTGGACTGGTATCATGACACTTGACCAAGAAAGTTGACTTATCAATGAGCGAGCATTTGCCAACAAACTGATCTTTTGAAAATTTTTATTTCCATTACGAGAATTGTAATCAAACTTTTTTTCAGTGTTGACAATATTGCTAGAAGCGTTTGTTCCTTTTCACTCTTTAGATTAAATATGAAAACGTGAAACACCCTTGTCAAACTGTGGTTTCCGTCATACACAGAGTATTATCTGTATTGCACTTGAGTAAGATCCTATCTAATTCTCCAGAATTATTGCAACAAAGGAGAGTATACATGCTTCATGTACGTCGTGTTGTTCGGGAACCAATAAAATGAATTGGACACATGAGGGCGCACTATGCTTCATATATATGGCACTGCATGTCGTCGTTTTTCTCGAAGTTATGATTCGCTCGAGCGGTTGCGGTACGGAATTCTATACTGATTTTCCGTGAGTGCTAAGTCTGACGTGTCAGTTCAGTGCTCGAGTAGGTATGAGACATATCGATACTTGTTGCGATTGCGTTGTTATCATGTAATACATCATCAATTGATTCGATTTTGTTTAATTTACAATGTCGCGTATTTGTGTAAGTCTCTCTCGAATCATCAATATAGGGCCTATACCTAACATGTAATATACAAAATTAAGCATTATAACTGCTCTCCAGTCAAACACAGAACCCTATTTCAGTTCATTTCATTTCCAACAAAAGTATAAAAAAAGTACAATATATCATTTGCACATACACAGGAAATTAATGCAGCTCATTCTTTTTTTAATGTAATAAAGAATGCAATCATGATAGGCAAACTGTAACTGAATTACAAGTATAATGAAAGAGAAGTTGTCGGAAATGGAGGGAACTTTTCCAAAGCTTGAAATGCAGTCCCTTCATGAGGAGTATATAACTAATAGTAATGGGCAAGCAAACATTGTCGTTGTCCAGAGGACTGACAAGCGATAACATAATTTATTGCTGGGTCCGTGACATTACACAAATTGATAAAAGTCAATCCTATACACAGTATGACGAAAGGCGGAAAAAATATAGAAAATTACTATTACGAATGATACCGTTCATCGAAAGCTAATATGATGTTCAAATGTCAGGAAGTGTCAGAGTAATGACACTCTAAACTGCAGTAACACACACACACACACACACACACACACACACACACACACACACATATATATATATATATATATGTTATATATAATATGTTTATATATATACCTATATACACCTGTTTGGTGCTTTGCTTCTGAAACATTCGCAGTTCCCCGCCACAATGAAGCGTTTTTATCACAGTGTTTATTGTGTATACCATATATCAACTCTGGTGTTCTAATTTTTCTTCTTCCTCTCTCTCTGCAATATATATAAATATATATTTATATATATATATATATATATATATATATATATATAATTATAATATAGAATAAACATATATAATATTATATCATATGATATATATATATATATATATATATATATACATACTATATATGATTATATACCTTCATCTCTTTATTTATGTATCTCTAAAGAGAGATCGAGGTTCTCTGATTTAGATTTCATGTGTTGCTAAGGAAAGAAAAAGAAATTCTGCTACCAGTATACAGCGGTATATAACCTGTCCCCTGACTACTTTCTTAGTCTCCTCTCTAACCCTTTGTTTTTTCTTACTGCCTTTCATAGGTTTTATTTCATATTGCTTACTGCGACTTTAGGATTAACCGTTAAACAACATTCACTGAAAACGTTTATTGTGGGAGCCAATTAAAAACTTGATAGCAGCACTGTTTTGACTCAAATATAGGTGTGGTATTTTAATAATGATCAGGGTAAAACATTTATCATTTAGTTTGTATGAATAGACCTAGGCCTATGCTCTGTGTATCTATAAACTTAGAGTCTGTCCACAAAATGTATATAAGGCCTACGCAAAGCAATCAGAAACAATCAACTTGGCGCCGTGTAGACCTAACACTTCACAAAAGTACGCTATACCCTCACATCTTATCTCGGCTAGTAGTGAATGATACTGAAGAAACAAATCGACCTACAGGGCTCATTGATATGATTGTCAATAATCATCGGTGGAAACAAATACATATTTTTAACAAATTAAAAACACACGCTGCATAAGATATGCGACAGGAGGCAAGAGGAGAGAATGATAAAAGTCATCACAACTATGGTAAAGATTATCTCTTTCACACACTGGATCCAGGTAATCTCTTTGTCATCGATTTCGGCTCTACATGTTGCATCGAACATCAAAGAGATCTTTTTTATAAGTGATCATGTGCAATAATTAGAGGCAATGCAAAAGAGACTACTAGTATACGATTGGGGTACTGGTATTATGGACAAAAACAATATTCTTATGTACTGAGCTATGTCATGCGTTATCGATCATGCATCATAACACGGTTTGAGGACTCGATGGCAAATGCGATGTGTATTTTCGTTGTGTGTATATAAAAGGTACCGTAGTTATTTTTTTCCCCCCAACCGCGCGCTCGCCAGTTTCTGCATGCGATGCTCTCTTTTGTATCAGCTCGAGAGTATCCCAGTCATTCAACAATCGCGCGTGGAGCGCTAACAGAAGAAAACATGGCGGGTTTGTACAGAACGGAGTCGAACACTGGTTTCATACAAGTATGGGTTACCGTGATACTAGGGATTTTACAAGTCATCCCGTCATACATAGATACCGCCAAAGCACAAACGGAAGGTAAGATCATGTATTTGTGTAAGTTTTGCCCGATCACTACTGTATCATATCTTCTTTTTCACGTTGAAGTCGTATCTTGCAAATGGCTCTCGACGGGCACAGCGATCGGGCAACAACACGCATTTGCTGGCATGCCATGCCTGTTGAGTACTCGAGAGGTCTTCTCTCGATCTGTCATACAGTTTCCGATTTACAAGATTTGTTATATTTCACGATCTTCTTTACGAACATTAACAAAATATTAACAGAAGTTTTATATTACATTGGGACATATTTACGCTTACTGATCCTTTGTTGATCAACAATGTCATAGCATAACAAGTTGAGTACATTTTTGCTACGGCATCAGGAAGTTGTGTGTGATACGTAGCCAGAGAAACTACGAATAGCATTACTATACAGATGTTTTGTTATTGCGGATATGGTTGAATCCCCACTGTAGTGAAGCGATTTGCATATATCGCGGGTAGTACTGCAGAGTGTGGAATAGGGTCGTGTTGAGTGGTGTGATGTTGAAGGGTTCTTTGTTACCTTTGTATACGAACGAGTGTTGCTTCTCTGTTACTGTTGACAGGAAGGTGGCACACGTCTTTTTTTTTTCAGTAGACATCTATGCCCTTATGGCTACTGTATGCAGATGTAGACTGAAGCGACTGATCTAACACTAGCCTCTAGACTCTGTGACTGTACCCCTACCACTGCACTGTCTCAATATTAAATGTGCACCGTAACATAGTGATGGGCACCTAGTTGGATAATGCAGTCAGTAGGATAGTTTACATTGTAGGACACAAGGAGCCAGGACTAGACTCTACTTGGTAGTGGCATCTGACTATTGCATGATAGACAAGATCTAAGCATTCAATTTTTTATTTTTTATTTTTTTTTGAAAAGCTAATTTTTGTTTTTTTTCTTTTCCTCAGCGAAGTCTTGTGGTAGCGGTTGTACTACTTGTATGTAGCTTCTATACAAAGTGGTTGAGCGCATGTGTGTGCAGCCCCTTATATCTTTCTCTCTTTTTTTTTTCATTTTTTCCCTCTTCATTTTGAGGTATTTCTTCCTTCCTATTTATCATTTCTTTGTGGGTTACCTCTTATCTAACTTCCTTTCTTTCCTACTCGATCTTACTTTCTGCCTAAACTAATCATTTCTTATGTTTCGTTCTGATGTATCCTTTTCTTCCTAATGTCATGGTGCTATCTAAGCACTTGTCCGTTTACCTGGGGCAAGTGAAAATCAAATTTGGGCAAATTTTGTGCACAGTGAGAACAAATGCTTGCCCAAATTGGGCAAGCAAAAAGTTTTGAAGCCACCTTTTTTTTTACTTATTCCCCCAACAAATCCACAAAATCAACCATACAGAAGCCCAAAGATAATGGCTGTTTAGTGATGCAACATACTAAATACCTCATTTCAGCAACTTTCCAACACTTACGTGCAAAAGGCCCAGTGCAATGCAACGGCAACACTTGATCAGACCAAGTTGGTTAATCTATTGTGTTTCAGTGTGCAAACCAATGTGTGCTGTTTATTCAAATGATTGTGTTTGATTAAGCCCTTGAACTGCCCATGATTCTTATTCTATTTCCTTATATTTTGGACTTGATTTTCAGGTATTAAGTAAAATTAATCTTTGGGCAAATGTTTCGTAGCAAATTTGAAAATGCTACTGGCACAACCGGGCAAGTGATGAAATAAAGTTATGTAGCACCCTGCAATGTATTTCCTTTTCAAGCACTAGGAACTTTTTCTTTTCTTCCTATTCATCTTTACTTTCATCCAGTTTTGAAATCTCTTATTCTATTATTCTACTTGGTGTTTATGTTTGTTTTCAATCTTTGATTCTTCTTTGCTTTCCATTTTTTTAAACATAGCCATCTCTCCCTTGCTTTTCTTTATAATGCAAGTTTCTCTTCTTTCTTTCCTTCCATAATTTTCTTTTTATTTTAAGTGTGTACTTCTATTTTATAAACCTTTTGCTACATTTTTTCCAGGCATCTTTTTAGTAGCTTTTCATTCATTTCCTTTCCCCCTTTCCTATCCTTTCTCGTTATATTTTAATCTTGTCTTAGTACCACATTTTTCACAATCTTTCATTCACATACACACCCTCACAGACACGCACACATACTTGTATACAGCACACATACACACACACACACAACTCGAACAACCCCAAACTTCAATCAACTGCTTCCGCAAGACTCGGTACAAGCTGAGGGAAAGGCAGAAAACAGGGATTTTTAAAGATACCATAGGAGAACTTGCTCTGACTGCTATGAGATCGCTACATTCAGATCAATCGCTGCGCTAGCTGCAGTGCCGTGAACGTGTTTTGAAGCATTTAGCTAGTGTCCCACACATTTAAACAGACTGGTACGTTGTAAGCATTCCTTCCAATAGTTCTAAGTGATTCTACCAAGTAAGTCTGAATCACCATGAAACATATTGAGGGAGGAAGTAAGCACAAACACAGATGAAAAACAAAAAGGACTTCTGCCAGAGCAATGTATTTCACCATCTCTCTCCCTCTCTCTTTTTCTATTTAACAGCATTCGTTCAGTCGGACATCAACGACCTCCGTCAACTTGTAGAAGAAGTGGCATTGAAGGTAAAAAGTGATCATTTACAGGACAAGCAAGGACAGGTTATATTTGCCACAAAACTGGTTTAATATGTCTTTGGCCGTAATGTATTCTGTGTCTTTGGTGTCCCTGTACATGCATTTTTTTGTTTGAAAAAATGTAAATACACCTGTGATGATTTTGTTCTGATGAGTTGAAAGAAACATTGTAATTCCTGAAATTTTTCCTTTTTCATAATAAGATAACTGTTCAATAGACAAAAAGGTTAAAGTCAAAACTGTAAGTAACATGGGATCAGACTAGAGGATGGAGAACGTTTTGCACATATTCTATTATAGAGTGTCATGCTGTACCAAATTTTTTGACAGTCATTCCAAGATATTCAGTATCGCTAAGAGAAGCTGTGCTCAATGCAACATTTGATAATCTGAATTTCATACTTATATTCAGTTTAGTTCAAATGTATTTTGATACATAAATAAATTGGTCACATATTGTTTGATATTTCCCTGATTTGTTGCTTTGAGACAATGCCAATCAAGACCTATCATTAGAGTTAGATTTGCCTGTATTTTGATTGATATTTCTGACTCGAAACAAGTGCATTGTGTTCAATTTCTGTACTGTTTAAGTGTACCCTTATTTTGTGTCACTGAGTGAATGGTTACTTTGTTCATTCTGGTAATGATGTTTGAGCAAATAGCGATGCAAACGGTTACGTTATTTAGGGAATGCCAAAGAACAGTTGCCAAAATGAACATTTCTGAAAGCTTGCAAAAGCAGCACGATTACTGACCGAAAAATCCCCCAGGATGGATGCTAATATAGCATGCAGTGCTGGTAAATCCATCTGAAATGAAATCTCAGATTTCCAATTTGGCGACTGTTCACTCCCCTCTCTTGCCTCCACTCCTCCCCTACCACAACACACACGCACACAAACACACACAATCATTTCCCCCATTGCTGTGTGGTGGTACATGCACTTTACTACATACCTTGTGTTTGAAGAGCATGGTAATCTGTTTGCCTAATTTGCATATAACTGGGGCCCTTAGTCTATTGTAGAAGGGGTATTGGTATTGCATGGTCATTAGGAAATTCTCCCACAGTGAGGAGAGCTAACAAAGGGGTCATTCATGATGTAGTTGTTTAGGTTTCATAGCATTGAAACCTTATGTTGATAGACAGTCAGCTTTTAGCATGTGGTAAGTTGTACACTCGTTATACCCGAGAGCTGTCTAGTCTCCATGAATTAATAGTATGATGCTCCTTGAAACTTTAATGTCTATTCATGTCATCGCCGTAGAGAATATAAAAGGGCAAGTCCAAGATAACGCGCACGTTACGTATGGGACATTCAGAGACTTTTATGACCTGAAAAATAGTGTTAATGGCCTTTGATCATATTGAACTTCATCATGGTGATTGATATCTAGAAGAAGTATAATCATGTAAAAAATTGAGAAAAATGACCTTGACAATTATATTCTAGAAGAGAAAATATGTGCCGTTACGTATGGGACCAGAAAAATTTTGTTTTTTGGAACATTTTTTTCAACCTCAAAACTCTCTGAAAGTATATCATTCTACAACTTGTAACTCACTGTGATGAAAGTCACAACACTCAAGATTATCACAGGTAAGTTTCATGTCATTAGGCAAAAAGCTCTAATTACAGGTTCTAATTAAAGACAGACATGACGTGTTACGTATGGGACAGTTACGTATGGGACAGTTTGTCCCCCATTCATTTAGTGTGTGAAGAACCATGTTTATGGGTATTTTGCATAATTATTGAAGTAAAATCAGTTGAAACTATTCAAATACTGATCCAGATTGTCAAGGAAACAATATTCCCCAAATATTCACTATCATAATCATATTTTTATATTTTTATGACCAACCTGGGTATGCATGCCCTTTGTCCCCCATTCGTTTAGTGTGTGGAGAACCATGTTTATGGGTATTTTGCAAAATAATTTTGCAAAATACCCATTTAAACAAATTTTTGCATAATTATTGAGGTGGAATCAGTTGAAATTACTCAAATACTGATCCAGATTGACAAGGGAACAATATTCCTCAGATATTTACCATCATAATCACATTCAATCATATATTTTTTATGACCAACCTGAGTATGTATACCCTATTTTTATCAAGATAGTTACTACTGAAAAATTGAATAGTTTAAAGTGTTTACTTGCACTGATGAAGGGCAGTTTGCCATTTAGTTTCAATAAAAAACAACTTGACACAAGAAATATTAAGTTTAATAAATAAGCAATACCTGCTGCGTGGAACCCCTGTGATCGAGTAGATATATGATGTCTGCCTAGCAGTCAGGTCATTGATTCGAGTCACACCTCAGTATGTATACCCATGAATTTTGTTGTGGCTACTACTGAAAACTGAATAAGGACAATTTGTGTATCACTTGCAATAAAAAAAAAAAAATTTACTTTATTTTTCTTCTATATATATATCACAACCATTTCAAATTGGATCTCCATCACATAAACTTTGAATTCCTCTAGTCTTAGGATTTTATGCTCTTAAGTACTGTAATTCATATAATTGGTTTCCAATCATCTCTTTAAATGTTGAAAATTGAATCCCCATTTCTACAAAAAACGATACCATCCCTTTAATGTTGATTTTTCATTGTGTATTTTGCCATTTTCCCCTCCCCCTTTCTGAAAATTGTTCAGTCAAGTTCATGTATTGTTTCAAGTGTCTATAACTCAAAAAGTAGCTACAATGTTGGGATGCTTTCTTCAGGATGATTGACCATTTGTGTACTGAGAGACCTTCCCAGCTAGCTACATGCATTCACATGCAATATGTATGAGGATGTCCCATACGTAACGCATTTATCCCATACGTAACATTATTTCAATGCCTAATAAAAAATATTTCTTTTACTTTTTTTTTCTTTTTTCTCTGGTATTTAATTTCTTTAAACAATAAATTAGAACTTTCCAAAAGGGCATTAAAATAACCTCAGCAATTTCAGAACAAACCTAAAAAAATGACCTCATTTTGTTACGTATGGGACATCCCATGATAGGATACGAGCTAATTTGCATAATCACTTGCATAATCCCTAAATTTTCATACCAAGTTTAACTATGTGATGAACTTCTTATGTCCACATATTAATCAAATATTATTTGCTTTCCTTTGAATTAATATGAATTTTTATAAATGTCCCATACGTAACGCTGTGTTTCACATTTATGCAAATGAAGCCCTTGAAATTTGCATAAATTTACATAATATCATTATTTCCTTCACGGAAATCAAAACTTCAACTCATAAGCTTCAAAATGATACCAAACATGTCAATATTGAGCAAAGATGAAATTTTGCCTTCTGAGGGGACCTTATCTTGGACTTGCCCAAAAACATTCCCCTGATTTGGAGAATATGTGTTTTACTGTTGAGATGTATGTACTGCAAAGGTATAGACCTCCCTGATTGTCCCTTGAACCCAAGTGTGATGTATGTAAATTTTGACACCCTGATGTGACCATGTTGTCATTTATTGTTGTGCAGAAAAAACAACAACAAACTTTCAAACTATGTTATTTGCCTTGTTCAAGCCAGAAGAGACCAATGCAAATGCTGTATAGGGTCCAGTTTTCCATTTCTAATGCTCAATCTTTTTTTAAAAAGATTTTAAACAACAACAACAACTACAACAACAACAACAACAACTACAACAACAACAACAACAACAACAACAACAACAACAACAACAACAACAACAACAACAACAACAACAACAACCTCATTATTGCAAAACATCTCAGCCTAGATAAACATAGATCTCTGGGCTAAAGATAGATTGTACTTGAAGTGAAATGTATGGTCTGACATGATAATGAACAAAGTCATGTTTATACATTGGATAAAGGGATGACCAAGTGCCTCTGGGGAACAGAAAGGGATCTTTCAAGTTATGGCTACCAGTACCCTGAAGAATTCCTGGTGTTTACATGGGCTATACTTTACTGACTTTTTGGCTTTTGTTGTACATCATCATTTTTTCCCTTCCTAGGTTATTGTGTATGTTATGAGTATTGTAAAAATCTTATTGATTTTCCTGTTATACAGTGTGTTTGTGATAGTGTTACAGTATTACCTTGTGTCTGTTTTGTATTCATCTGAAGAGATGGGCCACTTTGAAACTGAAGAACAAGACATCTTAAGATGCATGAAATTGCTACAGAACTGTGGCTAAAAATAGTACTAGGGTTTGTAGGAGCTTTTTGTCTCGTTTAATCTTTTATGTCACACTGTTGCACAGAGCTATGTGTGCTGGCTGCGTCAACAGGTACACTGTACAAGGTATCAAGGTACTTCCAGCGTGGCTCTTACAATGTACATTACAGGCAGTGCATAGATAGTGAGGGTACCCAGTACATGCATTTCTGTCTCCTTTCATTTTCTCTCTTTTTGTTTGTTCTGTGCGAGTCTTTAGACTCCACTTCCCTTGTACAAGTCATTGCAACCTACACTGATAATACCAGCACCCTCACTTACATATTTCATTCCCTCCATTCTGAACTCGGTTACTTTGCATAATGACTAGGAACCATGCATCACATGAAATAGTTTGGTGAAAGATCTATCCTAGTGGACCTTTTTGTACAAGTTATAATGGAATATTTAGATGTCACACTCATTCAAGAAACAGTAAAGTTGTTTACAATCACATTTGCATCTTATGTCACATATGGAGTGATGACATCACTATAAAAGAAAGATTAACTTGTGTGATTGTGATTAGTTAAGTGTTATTGGAAAACATGAATTCTGATATTCCATTCCTTTCTTGATTGTCCTATTTTGAGAAACTTTTAAAAAGTTTTTTTTAAACTTTGTTTTAAACCATCTGTGTCTAACCTAACATCCCACCTTCAAATTTTTCTCCCGTCACAAAATATATGGGATGTACTATAACCTGCACCATTATTGAAGCAGTTCATTTCTGACATTGCGTTTGTTGCTTGCTGAACAAAAAAGAACCAGGCATTGAAATGAATGAAAGAAAGAAAATCAATAGGCGGTGCAGAAGTCTGGAACCAGTGAAAAGCAAACTTGAATGCTATGGACCGAGGCTCATTAGTGAGTCGCGGTATCAATCAATGGATGCGGCTAGGGCCAACGGAGAGCGGAGGTGAAAGTAAAGAGGGATTGGGGATATTTTTCTCATTGTACATGAAGCTTGCATTATGGCTGCCTCATCACAACATGGTACCTTTATTCATGAAGTCATTGTTAGATGGGATGGAGCTACTGTACATTACAGTGCAGTGTCAGGTCATGTTCAAGCTATAATGAACTGTGATACATGTACACAGTAAGATTGAGACAAAAGAGCATGATGACGGTTTCAGTATCATCTCACATGGAATGAGGAAGCTTCAGAATTTACAAAGTATCACATCATTTTTCACGGCAGCCACAAATGCTAATCAGATATGGTCACGATATCATTTCATCACATCATCTCTCAGTTTGTTCAGAGAAAGCACAGATATCAGTTTTAGCTGATGATTTGGCAACTGCAGTGCAACACCTTTTCCCTAGCCTTTTTCAAAAGCCCTCATGCTGTTGCTAGTGCTAAGATTTTCCATTGGAACGACCTGAACCCAAGCTTGTTGATTTGTGAGGGTCTATTGACATCTTGTAGACCAGAGTGCTTACACTACATGTATATCATTCATGAGCCAAGAAAAAGCTTAACCAATGACCACTTCTTCTGAATAATTAGTCACTTTGACCACTGGAATGACTAAAATGCCCATCAGCTGTCGGTGCACAAGCTTCTATGGATGGAGCTCTGTTGATTGCTATGATTTTTGCTACTAAACACTGGCAGCAAATTAGTTCACATCATAATTGTTATCAGCCAGTTTATAAGGCCAAATTATCTTTCATATGCTGATCTTTTTAAATGTCTGTGCAAATACTTCAGTAATAAACTAGCCTAAAACTTCTGTAGTGGGATTTGCGTTTGTAAGTTTGATAGTACTGTATATCAAGATGTGATTGTTTTCTAAAATGGAGTATACACCCCTGATTTTAATACAAACTGTCAAGCTGTCGTACAGTAGCTGTCTACAATATGCCACAATCCATCTCCTGATTGTATTTGGTAGCTACAGAAGAACATGGGTCAAGCAGGTCAAGGGTTACCTCTTCCTACCATCTGGTTCAGCAGGAAAATTAAAAGCACTATTTTTTTTTTTTTTTGTGGGGGGGGGGGGTTGGGGGCTGTGAATATTTGGATGTCTTCCAATTTCCTCTCCAATAAAAAAAAAAAGGTTCATGAAAATGCACATAATAAACTATCATTCTGAGATATGACTATGGAGTGAGTATTTCAGAATACATGGTATGTAATTAGTACTGTGAAATTAGGACTGTTCGCGCGCATTTTCATCTTGCGAATTTTGTGAGGGCCAATATTCACAGAATTAAAATGCATGTGAAAGTTCTTGTCTACACTATATGCATAAATGCCAGAGACAATTCAGGGAAATTTCCTGTCGTAAAAAAGGTTGTTGGCTCCAATTTTGAAAAATTTCATGCTGCGAACATATCTTTCCTACAGTACATTTGTACTTCATTTGGTCAAAAAACAATAACAAGCACAATTGAAAGTCAGAGCAATGACACTTAAAGAATACAAATTCAAAAGGCAAAAGAAAAAATTCAGGCCAAATGCAGGCTGACTCTTTAAGTAAGAGAATTTTTAATGGTAGAATGTTGAGGAATCCTCTTTCATGGCAGTGCCCGGCACATGGCCTGAACACCTGCCATTGTTTTGGTGCCTCGACACCTCTTTTCACGTGTAGTAATCCTTATTTGATTTGTACACTGACAGACTGATCAAACTATGATGATAGCTGATACTCTACCTGAATTTCATCATACTAGATTATCTTTTTGGATGATCATAATATTGTAAAAGAACACAATATTCATGATACCAAATGTTTAGGGAAATATTGAATGAATTTGCTTTCAGGAATATACATGGAATTAATGACATCAGTTTTTACATGGGAAAAACAAAAATCAGAGTCTGAAATTACATGTGGTTGCATTTAGTTTTGTATATAAATTTCATTGTATGATTGCTACCTGCTATTCATTCTCATTGTGAATGCAAATGTTCATAAATCTTCATCAAGCTCTTGGGGCAAAAAAGAAAAAAAAAATGTATAGACTACGAATCTCCTAAGAAAATTTTAGGAAGTTGTCACAGTCAGCAGTTTTGTACAGTACCATTCTTGAAAGAATGTGTGTGAAATATTGTCATCTGATTCCTCAAACCAGGCAGGTAAAAGAGAAAGAGGAATTGTGGGGTGGGAAAAACCCCAACCGCGATGGGTTTCACGCAGACACCCACAGATATCTCTGTGCTGGTATTGTGAGTGTTGAGATGGAGGGCTGCCTGTTGATATCCCCAAGCCAATGGTTTGACAGTGTGTAAAATATCCATTGGCCATTTTCCACTCCCCACCCCCAATCCACCTCTCAGTGCCATTGAGAAAGCTCATCAACCGTGGCAAGGGTCTATTGTTGCATGAACAATGCTCAAAACCCAGACTTCGGCAGAGGGAGTGGAGAATCAATAGATAGATCTGTGTTTTTGTGTATAGTGTGTGCGTGCACTTGTAGTAGTTTGTCGGATAGTGTTATGCATGTACTTACAATATTATAGAAATTGAAATCATTTCCTAGGATATTCCTATTGGTACTCTGAAATGTCCAGAGATCTGTAATTTTCTGAAACCTTTAAATGAAAAAGATTAAATTTTAGAAAAGCTGCTTTGTCTGAAAGTCTGCTATCCCCTGCCTGATTTGTGTAGCAAGAGTCAATGCCAAATGTATTCATAATCATATAGAGTCATTTACATCAGTGGTAATGCCAGTCCTAAGCCCTGTTAGTGTTATAATGAGACCTTGATATTTGGCATCAATTATGAATCACAATAATTGTAGTTACATGTACCATTTAGATTTGAAACATGGAAATGCTTCATTTGTAAGTTGTTGCCTACGTTTTGCTATGGTAATTGCAGTTCTCGTACTTGTATGCAGCAATTGTTGTGAAATTTGTTTATTTTTCTTTTTATGAAAGAGGGCTATGTACTTGCTTTTTACTATTTGCAGAATACTGGTAATCAAGACTCATTCAAAAGATGGCAATTAGCCGTCCAAATGATGTGCAATGTCTGACTGTAATTTTCTGTAATTGGAGTGGATAGTGTGACATGTCAAAACAAAGCCTGAATCACCTAAACGAGGCAAAATTACATGTAGTTTGATTTTGTTCAATTGGTGTTCTGCAGTCCCAGTGCCATAGCACTTACCAGCCACTCATAATGTACCCACACATTGTACAGAGTTAGGCACTTGAGATGCCTTTTCATTTAGATGCATCGTTTCTTATGAGACAATACTTTACATGTGCAGTATATACTTGAGACATATCTTCAGTGATGTTTACATTACCTGTTCTACAGGCTAATCTTGTAGTATATGATGATAGCTGCATGCTCAAGCAAAGCTCTGTAGACCTATAAACTGAAAGTATAAAGTGCAATGTGTATCTTTATACCGGATGATAACCATTATTAATGTTTATTATATTTGATTTCAACACCATGAAAAATAAATCATACTTTGGATAGATATGGTACAAAGGTAAGACTTGAAATGAAGTACAAAGTCACTGTGTACACAGATGGCCCAGATACAGCTTTACCTGTGTAGGAGGGGTTCTTGGTTCTCATCTGACTGCAATAAGGAAGACAAGATGCATGTACTTTATCTAGTAATGCACTTCTTACTCTGTTGTCAGCAGCCATGAAGTGTGTCCTACTTGTAAGCTGTAATGGAGCATCTATTAGGCTCTTCATTACATTGTAGTGCCATCTGCAGTCTGTGGAAGGCAGGAAATACACAGTAGATACGATAAAGTTTGGGGCTACTGAACAGAAATAAGTGCAGTACTATCTGGAAAAAGATAAGAAATCATGGGGGAAATATTACAATATGTGTTGTTTGTTTGTTTGTTTTTTGATAAAAATTACACTTAAGTTTGCATTGGTGAATTAGATATTTGGCATACTTGTACATGCTTAACTATGCCCTGAGCATTTGAAGAAAATAGATGAAAGAAATTAAAATTACAATTCAAATCTCTTGCTTGTGCATGAGGTCTTGTCTGTGGATGCAGAATAAACATTGAAACCATTACTTACATTGCCATGGCTGACTTTTAAGCTATCCCCAAGTCCTGGCAATTAACCTATTTTTACTTACAAGTGAAGTTGCCATAAATAAAAAGACTGCAAGGTGTACTTCATGATTTTATGATCGGTAGATACGGAGCTCTGACGATAAAAGCTGTCATTGTGTATGATTGCTCAGCCATAGTTCAATGTCTACAAGTGGGAGGTGTGTAATTGCAGTGGTGATATTTTCCCAGTGTATGTGTATCAACAGGCTATCTCTCTACCAGGCTGGGTTATATGTCCTACCATAGTGAATAGGGCATCTGCTCCTCTCCAGTGTCTGTGACAAGCCAAGCAAGCTGCTGTCACACTGGTAGCTATCTCACATGCAATCCACTCTTCCCGTGGACGTGTACCACATTGTACTTGTACGTACATGGCTGAGGGACTCCAGTCATTACCTGGAGTAATAGGCAGTCAGTTTCCCCTCCATTGCTAGCAAAGGTCAACTGTGATACAGTGTTGGGGCAGCAGTATTGGTTAATGTATTGTTGATATATAGGCCTATACTAGAATGCATTAATTAGCATGCTACCATTAGTGGGGATTGTAGTAACGTAATTGAACTGCCACTGACAGCCTGGGCCAAGTTTTGTGTATAACTAGCAAATGAAGAACAAAGTTGTCACAGGTGATGTTACGGTAACCCCATGAGTTCCATGGGATTGGTGCCCAACTGCAAGGGTAACCTTTCATTCTTAATGCAAAGTATTGTTTACCATTGAAGGCAGTGATTTAAAAAAAAGAAAATGTTAGAGTTATCACATTTGTTGCATATACATGTATGTGTGGGTCAGTTGTATCACATAACATCCCACCATATAAACAATTAGCGATAAAGTCGAAAATATTAGGAGATATCAGTATATTTCTCAATAAACCATAACTGTAGACGGTTTATTCTATAAACAATTTTATTATAAAGTTTTATTGTTCATATTTTGTATATTTAATATTACTTAACATGGATTCCACTGATTAACATTTTTACATTGGTTGTTGCCATCCCTGACTCACATTTTAGAACTATTTTGAGGCACGAAAAGTTGGGTTTTTGTTTCATCTTCAAATGGTAAATAATGCCTTTAAAGGACAAGTTCACCTTCATAAACATAAGGATTGAGAGAATGTAGCAATATTAGTAGAACACATCATTGAAAGTTTGAGGAAAATCAGACAATCCGTTCAAAAGTTATGAATTGTTGAAGTTTTTTTGCAGTACCCGCTGGATGAGAAGACTACTGCAGTGTATGAATAACTTAGATGTCACATGCGTACAACAATATAAGGAAAATATAAAGAGAATTTCACAAAATTCCATCTTTTGAAAAAAGTACACATTCCCCTACCTCGTTACCGATAAATGTTATGGGTAATATTATTCCCCCTGCCTTTAGAAAGAGGCAAGTCAATTGCTCTTTTATTATGCGAAAAAAGTGAAAATATGTTGAAATTTCTTTTATATTTTCTTTATACTGTTGTACGCATATGACTCACAAGCTGTAGTAGTCTCCTCATCCAGCGGTTCCAACACAAAAATTTAAAAAATTCATAACTTTTGCATCGATTGTCCAATTTTCCTCAAACTTTCACTGATGTGTTCTACTAATATTGTTGCATTTTCTCAATCATTATGTTTATGAAGGTGAACTTGTCCTTTAAGAAGCTCAGGGGTAGTTGGGGAAATTTTTCTTTTTTTAGTCTCCTTATAGGATAAGTTCTTTTTCAGGAATTTTTGTAGATTTAAGAATTTGATTACTGTCCCTGGCAGTTGAAAACTGTCATGCGTAAGTTGAGCACAAGATGCACCCAGTCTCTGGCTAAATTTGAAAATGGTCCGACCAATCCAGAAGTCCAGTCCAGTAGTCCTGGCTACGTCTGTTAATGTCAGTGGTAGTTTTCAGATTGGACAGTTCTGTGATTCATTAGAAAATGATAACTGAAAGGATCTTGAAGGAAAATGCCCCAATGATTAAAAAAAGCCATAGTATAACGAAGTATTATTTGTGCTTGATATGCCATGTTTATGTGCAGCAGTAAACAACAACAACAATTACAACAAAGACACATCCCAGAATACATACAATTTCATAGTCCTGATGTGTAATACATGTGTCATATCTTTTTGTTACCACAGTTTGGTGTATATGACTTTATAGGGTTGTGAGTTACAGTAAAAGAGGAAATTTTCATGCATTTCGTGTAACCAGAAACTAGCCAGCAAATAAAAACATACCAATATTTTTGCATACAATGTCATGATATGTTCCACCAATAACTGTCTTGATTCCTTCCGCGGAATTAAAAACACACAAAATTCATCTCACTCAGCCTAGCGGGAAAGATAACTCGTGTGAAAATAACCACTTTTACAGTAAATGCAAACTGTGTGTGACAGTGCTAGCTCACGACTTATCTCTATGGATTCATGTAGATGGCAAACAGTGATTGCACTCTCTGATTCTATGGAATGATTTGCATAGGTATATGAGAGGATAATAATGCTTTGTATTTATTTCTTTATCTTTCCCTGCAGAGTGACCTGTCCAGTCAAACTTTTACTATAGGCGAAAATGGGTGAGTAAACAATCAGATCATGTGTGATTTCTTAATAACTTGACTGCAGCATATGTGTTACGTGTACATGCTTTTGTGTATTTCTGTGTATGAAGTCAGGAATGCATTTAAAGGAAAATGGAGAGATGCCAATTTCACTCTTCACAACATAATCAAGCTTCATTTCATGAGTAGATCATGAGCATGTATCCTTTTATAAAAACTGGAAGAAGGAAGAGTGGTTTCAAATTTAGAAATCTCATACGGGAAAATATTTTTTCAGCCAGAGTATATTTGGAAATAAGATATGGAGAAACCAAAGGTGTTTGCTTTCCTTTTGAGACTAGGTTCAAAATGGGAATCATAATGTGCACATGAAGGTAAAGCAATATTGCTTGATGATAACTAGTAGGCCCTATACATGCCAACCTTACGTATGATTGTGTTCATGGCGTATAGCAAAGTTATTCTTCAATAAGTTGTATACTTTCATATTGAAATTGTTGGAACCAATCAAAAGATTACAATTCACTGAAAAGATTCATCTGATTTCTACTGATTGTGATAAAATGAACATTCATCTAGAAGATTACAATATTTTGCTTGTGACTGGCCTAGTGTTGGAGTGGAAGTCATGTGGTAGTCATTGTGACTTTTCTGGAGTTGGTGTTATTACTGCAAATTGGTCACAACAGTTGTGTGGTCTTTTGTTTTTAAATGTGTCAGACATCCTTTGGCAAATTTGGCCATAAACTATTATCAGAATGTTGTGATTCTTGTTGCTATTATAATATCTTTTACATAGATATTTGCCTCCTACACACTATTTTTCTCTTTTGTTTAAGTTGACAGTGGTGATTGATAGGTTTTGAGTTCCTCTCCTGCCATCAGTATAATTTGTAGGAAAATCTTTGAAATGAAATGAAAGCGCAATCCCTTTTGTATGCAGTTCCAGTCAGCCGAATTGCATTGATTGCATGGGGACGATGCAATCAATGTTTGACTATTATTGATCATGCAATAAGAGATATGAGCTGACCTTGCAGAAGAATTGGTGTTCCATACATTGTGCTGCAGAACAGTGCTACATACATTTAGATTTAATTGCAATTGGTGTTGGTATGTTTACATTTCAAGATGTGGAAAGGCTGAGGTTAAAATCAATAAGTTTGTTTGTTTTGTTTTGTTTTGTTTTTTAGTACATATGCCACTGACAGATGATTTGAATTTCCCTTGCACCCTAATGTAGCCCCTCCTGACTTTTATTTGTTTTGTATGAAGATTGGATTATTATGTGGGATATTAGTATGAACATATTAAACTTCATGTCAAATTCCAGTAAGGAAAAGCAGGGCCCTGTTTTATGAAGAGTAATAATTGATCATATGTATACACTTGTAGTTGATTTCTAGGGTAAGTCTGTGGCATCCTGTGTGGTAAGGAAGTTTATAATCAATTATCTTTTGATAAAACGGGGCCCAGATATTGCTATTATACTGAAATGTGTGGCTTACATCTTATTACATAACATTACAGCTCCTACCAAATTGTGATGCCATGGCCATTCATCGCCATGGCTACTGGTTCTAATCAACCTCATCTGGCCTGAATATTATGCAAAGGACTGTGACATCATCACTTAGGTACTCTGTGTACAGTACGTGTACCAGAACGTGATGTTTCATCTGCACTCCAGTGTAAACCTACAGTGAATATACTAATACTGTATTTCACTATAAGACGTGGGGCCCGTTGCATAAAACTTACCGTTGAATTTCAATGGTAACTTCCGTCAAAATTAGGCGTCACAGCCAATCAGCATCAAGGATTATAAAATTTACCGCTAATTTGAAGACTTACCGCTAGAAAGGAGCGGTAAGTCCAGCGGTAAGGGTTTTATGCAACAGGGCACTGCTGTGATAATTTGCTAGTGAGGTTTGTACCTCCTCTCACTGATAACACTGTGATAGTGTCTGTTCAGTAGCAATCAGAAAGCCTGCAGTGTAGCTGCCATTGATGCCTCCCATTAGCTACATCAAAATGTAATTTGCCAGTATCAGGCATTGGAGTACAGCCCACCCTTGACAGGAGAGATAGAGAAAGAGAGATATAGAGACAACAAGGGTGCAGAGATGATGGCTGAAGCTATCACAGCATGCTGGTCTCTGTGTTTGGATGATGGGAGCCCAGTGCATAATTCATCCAGCAATCAATCAACGGCGCTTTACCATGGACCTGTGCTCAAACGACACCTGATTTGCCTGTGCTATAGAATGCACCTTAATCCCTATTCACACCAGTCCATTTTTCCGATGCAATTAATTCTTCTTACCTTGGGGAGGGGGGGGGGGGGGGGGAGGGGCTTATACTGTTTTTATTCTCTGACTTATCTTCAAATCATCCTTTGTTATGCTTCGCCCTTGATGTTCAGGTTGAGCGAAGATTGTTCAATGCCATTACATGTTTTTAAGTGGTTGCCTGCTGGTCAGGGACAGTGCCATGGCAATTGTTTCCTAATCCCAATGCTACTCTGCCCAATTTGTCACTAAAGGTGGCTTAAATTTGCTAAGAATTGCTTATAATGAGCTGGTTCGTGTAAAACAAGGGCCTCTTACGTCAATAGTTTTTCTACACTAGGGCAAATGCCCAAGTTGATTGTATTCTGTACAGATCCTCTATATTATGCAGAAACTAAAAAAAAAAACACACACACAAAAACATAAATACATGAAAGATACTGGAATCTTAGATACATGTATAAAATACAGTTTTATTTTCCAGTTAGTGTTTGTGAGTTTCACTATGCCACAAGGATCCATGCGATAAAGATGTGTACATGCTAAACGATCTCATCTGTGCATTGTTCAAGCCTCCAACCCCGAGGCCAGGCGAAAAGTATGTATACTTTCTATTCATACAGTGATCATATGATGCAGCTTTCCTTTTGTGTGTGTCTGTAGATCTGTGCAGTCCATACAATACCTTTCTATCCATGTCACAATACAATATATGGACAATGCAGGCCCACTATTGTGGTGCTGCAACTGGTAGAACTTTAAAGAATGAGTTTGGCTCAGGGGAAATAGAAAAAAAATGTTAAATGGTAACAGTGGAACCAAATCAATAATTTAGAGAAGTATAATGGTTTGAGACATCAGAAAATTATTAAAGACTGTCAGTTAATACAGAAGTTCAATTTTAGTGTGCTTTTAAAATAGCTCAACTAGAGTAGAGCATGTTTGTAAAATAGAACATTTACAAACAAGTTCTCGAACTGTTCGAAAGGGCTCTTCGAGTGTCATCCACACAGACAAAATAGCAGGATGTTGATTACATTACAATCCAGATACTGAGATTTGTTTTTGTACCTGTTCAGATGGACAGATATATCCTGCTCATTGCTGGTCGCGATAATTTGTCAACCAAACTGCGCATGCCGAAAAATATACCAAAATGGTGACCCTTGCCTCTGCTCATGCACTGATATGATGTGTTTCGAATATTTGGATGACAAATCTTGAGATCATTGCTCCAGCATTTACATCCTCACTGCAGTGCAAATTATTGCGCGATTTCTCAAATGGTGATGGAATTCCGAAATAATCGGAAGATTTCTTGGGATTTGGATCACAATGCTGATTTGCACTAATTAGCAAGATTTTGTTTTGTAGGCCCTAACAATACTCATATTGATTGGGATGCAAACCTTGAGATTTGTATCCGCCTAATTTGTGTCAGTGTGAAGCCAACTATTCCCAACCTCCTCAAAAGCTGCACAGCCCTCTGTTCTGTTTGAGGCATAATTGTCATCTCTTTCTGACAGAGATTGGCTCGCAGGGTCGGAAAATTGATGACTGCATATCATAAACTGATGTGAAGGTGCTACACAAAGTGCTAATTATGATAAAAAACCTAACCTGAATGCCAGCTTGTGTACCACTAACCAGTGAGATTCTGCCACGTGAATTTGATAATTGCCTTCAGTCTGATCACCTACCATGTTGATCTGTCTGTCAAGAGGCAGCCAGTTAACTGTTTCCATGGAAAATTGTTCTTGATGTAGCCTTCCTAACAACAGTTCTGCAGCAAAGCAAGAAAAGATAGAGGGCCCAGATCTGAGCAACTAAGGATATGTTTTCCTTTGTGTGTTTGTATACTAATGATGCACAGGATAGAGTGTGTTAGTGAAGGTGCGGCGCGCTCGAGAGTATTGACAATGGTGCGACATGCACGAGGCGCAGCCGAGTGCATGTTTGCAACCGTTGTCAATACTCGAGAGTGAGCCGCACCTTCACTAACGCCACGAAATAATCCTGTGCATCATTAGTTTTATAAAATGGGTCGAAAACTAACAGCATTATTCACGTACCTTTGTGGGTCAATAGCAGTCAGCTACATGTAGCACTCGCTCAAAAGTCAAGATGTCCGAAGATGTTCGTCCCAAACATTTACGCACGTCGCACTCGGAAATCCCGCACACTCACCTAGGTATACTGTACTGTACGTACGTATAAGAGTATACGTACGCCACGTACTGTTATGCACAAGAAAGGCCGCCGGCCGGCTGTTGTGGCAGCCCGCGGCCCGAACTAGAAGTTGTTTACAGGATTGACAGCGCGTATAGTAGCGCGTGACGCACTTGTAACAACTGATTGAGTGCGCACTGCTAGTGTAAAACATTGTGACGTACGTCAGGCCAGGGAGGTGGAAGAGAGACTCTTCTTAGTGCTTACCTGAAGAAAATAATGCACGCACACGTGACTCATTTCAGCGCTTCCAATTGGCTACATTCTTGAACCCATTTTATAATTTATGTTTGTATGCATACCTTTGCATGTGTGTTTTAAGGAAGGGGGATTAATCCAGCACGAAATATGCTGCTACAGCAGAAAATAAAAAAATATATGAGAATTCCTTCCTGGCTACTACTGTATTATACATAGTCCAGGAACAAACAGTTTCCTTTCAAGAATGTAAAGCATGATCTGTCTGTTTCTTGATAGTGTTCTGTTACGTCATCATTGACAATACGTTGTACAGATGTGTTATATTACTATACCTTCCTAGTTCTCAGGAGTATAAATGCTCTGAATACAGACTATGCATACATTCACACTTGTCATACAGTTTGATTTCTTGCTTTTTTAATGTTCAGGGAAGAATTTTACTCCAAAGATAAAATCTTTTGATTTAGAACAGGAAAACATGGAGGCAGATTTGATATTTAGGTTTGGAAGATTTATGCGAAAGAAAGGATAGAAAGTTAAGGTTAACATTTAATATGTGTATATGCCTTGCATGAGAATTGTAGCACTGTCCAAACAAAGAATGACTACACAACCTATTCAGAGATGCTCCTATCAATGTTGAAAGTGAAACAAGTCCAGTGAAACCAGACCAGCAGTACTGCCTTTAGTAGTCGGCATCTCATCAACAAGGAAATAGGACACGCACACTAGAAGAGTGTTCAAAGGGCTCTCACTTTTTCTCTTCCTGCGACTGCAAGATTGTTTGACCAAAGCAGCCTCTCGAAACCGTCAGAAATACAGATGATTTATAAGTAATTGTGGCATCAAATTTCTTTGTCTCTATTTTAATCAGAGTGTATCATAAATTGTTTCCTCCTCATTCAATGGTTTAGCATTAATTCACTGTGAACAGTTTCAGTATTGAGGGATTC